>NW_021700155.1:0-10204 GCF_005190385.1 Monodon monoceros
CCCTCAGAATGGGAGAATATATTTTCAAATGAAGCAACTCACAGAAGAATAATCTCCGAAACATACAAGCAGATCATGCAGCACAATATCAAAAAAGCAAACAAGCCAATCTAAAAATGGGCAGAAGGCCTAAACAGATATGTCTCCAAAGAAGGTATACAGATTGCCAACAAACACATGAAAGAATGCTCAACATCATTAATCATTAGAGAAATGCAAATCAGAATTACAAAGAGATATCATCTCACACCAGTCAGAATGGCTTTCATCAAATAATCTATAAACAATAAATGCTGGAGAGGGTGTGGAGAAAAGGGAACTCTCTTGCACTGTCAGTGGGAATGTAAATTGATACAGCCACTATGGAGAACAGTATGGATGTTCCTTAAAAAACTACAAAAGAACTACCATACAATCCAGCAATCCCACTACTGGGCATATTAACTGAGAAAACCATAATTCAAAACGAGTCATGTACCAAAATATTCATTGCAGCTCTATTTACAATAGCCAGGACATGGAAGCAACCTAAGTGTCCATCAGCAGTTGAATAGATAAAGAAGATGTGGCACATATATACAATGGAATGTACTCCAGCATAAGAAGAATGTACTCCAGCATAAGAAGAAAGGAAATTGAATTATTTGTGGTGAGGTGGATGGATCTAGTGTCTGTCATAAAGAGTGAAGTAAGTCAGAAAGAGAAAAACATATACCATATACTAAGACATATATGAAGTTTAAGAAAAGAAAAAATAAAGGTCATGAAGAACCTAGGGATAGGACGGGAATAAAAGCACAGACATAATATAGCATGGACTTGAGGATATGGGGAGGGGGAGGGGTAGGCTGTGTTGAGATGAGAGAGTGGCATGGACATATATACACTACCAAGTGTAAAGTGGATAGCTAGTGAGAAGCAGCCGCGTAGCGCAAGGAAATCAACTAGGTGTGTAACCGCCTAGAGGGGTGTGATAGGGAGGGTGGGAGGGAGGGAGATGCAGGAGTGAAGAGATATGGAAACATGTGTATATTTATAACTGATTCACTGTGTTATAAAGCAGAAACTAACATACCATTGTAAAGCAATTATACTCCAATAAAGATGTTAAAAAAACAAAATTATACATTCAGTCCATTAGCATAAATAATTATTTTCCATTAGATGTATAATGACAAATATGTATGGCATGAGTCCAAAATCATACTAGAGTCAATGTTTCTTGCCTTTACTATTTAGTGAAAAGCTTTTTCTTGGCCTATCAGCTGCTTTCCAACTCACTTTGCCTTTATCAATCCAGAACTTCAGCACACTACCGATAACCTCTCAGCCTTTCATTTATTCATTCAGCATTTATTTTCAACCATTTACTATAATTTCAGGAATTTTATAGATATTGGGAGTATAATTTTAAAAAGATATAATATCTCACTTTTAGAAACTGGAATCAATCAAAATTATCAGAAGAAACTTGAGAATATGATAATAATATAGAAGCAAAATCATTTCCAATATTTGCTGTCGAATTAACTATTATAGATATTTGTGGCTATAGATAAACAAAGGAGGTGAACTTTCATCATGGGAGGCATGTTGCAGTTAGAAATGTGTACTTTATTCTCTTCTATGATTTTACACTTGAGGGAAAACAATTTTTAATAATTTTATTAAGTGAGGAATTAATTTTTAAGCTTTCAATGATTCTCAAATTAGTTTAGTTTATGGGCAAAGGGTTCCTCAGCTCCTCCTTGCAGTGGAAGTTGGTAAGAATTTCATATTTTAAATGATTTTTATTGACTATCTTCCCCAATATACTAAAAGATGTCCTGACACTGTTGCCTAGCACACAGTGGATTTTAATTAGAAAATGAAAAATAGAATAGATTTTAGAAAGAATTAAAACAATGATCCAGAAAAAATGAACCCATGTATATTTTTGACTCCATCTTAGAGGAAAGGAATAATTATTCACGTAGTTATTGCTTGAAATTCTAATGGACTAGAAAAAGAAAAATTTTCTGTTCTTGGACTATACATACTTTCTTCCCTAATTTATTTTTAGAACAAATGGACTCTAATGCAATTTTCAGTGAAAAAATCCATTTGCTAAGGCTTCTCTTGGCGCAGTGATTGAGAGTCCACTGACCTCTTCAGGGAATACGGGTTCATGCCCCAGTCCAGGAAGATCCCACAAGCTGCGGAGTGGCTGGGACCATGAGCCATGGCTGCTGAGCCTGCGTGTCTGTGGTCGGCAACAGGAGAGGCCACAACTGTGAGAGGCCGTGTATAGGAAAAAAAAAATCCATTTGCTAGCATTGCCACTAATTTACATTTTATATATTATTAGACTTTAATAAATTTATGCTAAATATATTCTGTATATGTTTCCTTTGAAATGAATATATATATATATATATATATATATTTTTAGTTAGTTAGTTATATATGGCCAAAAGGAAATTTTATGAGAGAATATTTTTTATCGTCCATATATATTAAAGATATGAATATTTCAGCAGTTTGACTTTCATTCCTTTACATATTTACATACTGAAATTTAATAAAGTTTTAATAAAATATTTCAGCACTGAAATATGCATCTACTGTGTGCAATCTTTCAATTTGCCTGCTTCTGCTACTTTATAGAAGTAACCTAATTATTTTTTCTGAATATTCTCTTCCTCAGAAATATTTCTAATATTATTTTATTGCTTTTCATGGACAAATATAGCTGACACTTTTGGCCTAACAACTATTCTCCCCTTCCCTGATTTTAGGGAAGGACTAATTTCTAGCCTCCACGGTAGCAAGGGGTTGCTACAGAATACAATTCTGAGTAATCAGATATAAATTGAAATTATTTAGTGTGGCTCCCAAGAAAGTGCTTTAAAAGAGGGCAGAGCCAAGAGTCTCTGGTAAAAGCCTCTGTTTCCCTGTCTTGCAAGAACTGTATTTATATCAATAAAATCAGCAAATGCTACAAGTCGGTGACATCACCATCCCACCCCAACTCTAAATGTAGCTTAATGTAGCTAATAAATATATCATTGAGGTGGACTCTTCCCAGCTGCCTCTTGCCCTTCTCATTCTTCCTAAAATTCAGATAGTAATATAGGAGGCAAAATAATCAGTGTGGCTATATAATGGAACTGCCGTAAGAGCCCTGGATTGCCTACTTACAAAGTTATTGTTAGGTGAAAAAATAGAAAACACTACTATATATAAGTCACTGTCACTATGCATTTTGCTGCAATTAGATACAATTCTAATAAATACAAAAAGCTTATTTTTGCAGATGATGTATGTTTCTTATAAAGAAAATTTTCTGCACAATATTTAGAGAATTATTATCTCACACATGTATTAGTGGTTGAAAGGAACATCAACAAAAACTGAAATATAGAGCAATGGAACAGAATAGAAAGCCCAGAGATACACCCACACAATAAGGTCATCTTATCTTCAATGAAGAAGGCAAGAATATACAATGGAGAAAAAGACAGCCCCTTCAATATCTAGTGCTGGGAAAAAAGGACAGCTATCTTTAAGAGAATGAAATTAGAACCCTTCCTAACACTGTAAAGAAAAAAAAAGTCAATATGCATTAAAGAATTAAATGTAAGGCCAGACATTATGAAACACTTAGAGGAAAACATAGGCAGAACAAACCATGACATAAATTACAGCAAGATCCATTATGACCCAGAAATGGAAATAAAAAAATTGTGACACAATGACACTTAAAATCTTTTGCACAGCAAAGGAAACTGTAAACAAGATGAAAAGGCAACCCTCAGAATGAGAGAATATATTTTCAAATGAAGCAACTCACAGAAGACTAATCTCCAAAATATACATGCAGATCATGCAGCTCAATATAAAAAAAAACACCAATCCAAAAATGGGCAGAAGACCAAAACAGATATATCTCCAAAGAAGATATACAGATTGCCAAGAAACACATGAAAGAATGCTCAACATCATTAATCATTAGAGAAATACAAATAAGAACTACAATGAGATATCAGCTCACACCGGTCAGAATGGCTTTCAACAAAAAATCTAGAAACAACAAATGATGGAGAGGGTGTGGACCGAAGGGAACTCCCTTACACTGTTGGTGGGAATGTAAATTGTTACAGCCACTATGGAGAACAGTATGGAGGTTCCTTAAAAAAATACAAATAGAGCTACCATACGACCCAGCAATCCCACTACTGGGCATATTAACTGAGAAAACCATAATTCAAAACGAGTCATGTACCAAAATATTCATTGCAGCTCTATTTACAATAGCCAGGACATGGAAGCAACTTAAGTGTCCATCAGCAGATGAATTGATAAAGAAGATGTGGCACATATATACAATGGAATACTACTCAGACATAAAAAGAAACGAAATTGAGTTACTTGTGTGAGGTGGATGGATCTAAAGTCTGTCATAAAGAGTGAAGTAAGTCAGAAAGAGAAAACCAAATACCGTATGCTAACACATATATATGAAATTTAATAAAAGAAAAAAGAAGGTCATGAACCTAGGAGGAGGGCGCAAATAAAAAACAGACCTACTAGAGCACGGACTTGAGGATATGGCAAGGGGAAGGTGTAGGCTGTGATGAGATGAGAGAGTCGCATGGACATATATAGACTACCAAGCGTAAAGTGGATAGCTAGTGGGAAGCAGCCGTGTAGCACAGGGAAATCAGCTAGGTGGTGTGTGACTGCTTAGAGGGGTGGGATAGGGAGGGTGGGAGGGAGGGAGGTGCAGGAGAGAAAAGATATGAGAACATGTGTGTATGAACAAGTGATTCACTTTGTTTTAAAGCAGAAAGTAACACACCACTGTAATGCAATTAAACTCCAATAAATATGTTAAAAAATGCACCAAATTATCCATAGAGTCCATTAGCATAAATAGTTTAGTTTTCATTAGACGTATAATGACAAATATGTATGGCATGAGTCCAAAATCATACTATAGTCAATATCTCTTGCCTTTACTATTTATTTAAAAGCTTTTTCTTGATGTATCAGCTGCTTTCCAACTCACTTTGCCTTTCATCAGTCCAGAACTTCAGCACACCACTGATATCCTCTCAGCATTTCATTTATTCATTCAACATTTATTTTCAACCATTTACTATAATTTCAGGAATTTTATAGATATTGGGAGTATAATTTTAAAAAGATATATATCTCACTTTTAGTAACTGGAATCAATCAAAATTTTCAGAAGAAATTTGAGGAGAATATGATAATAACATAGAAGTATAATCATTTGCAACTTTTGCTGTGGACTTACCTATTATAGATATATCTGGCTATAGATAAACAAAGAAGGTGATTTGTCTTCATGGGAGGCATGATGCAGTTAGAAATGTGTACTTCACTTGCTTCTATGATTTTACACTTGAGGGAAAACAATATTTAACAATTTTATTAAGTGAGGAATTAATTTTTAAGCTTTCAATGATTCTCAAATTAGTTTAGTTTATGGGCAGTAGAGTTCCTCAGCTCCTCCTTGCAGTGGAAGTTGGTAAGAATTTCATATTTTAAATGATTTTTATTGACTATCTTCCCCAATAGACTAAAAGATGTCTTGACACAATTGCCTAGCACACAGTGGATTTTAATTAGAAAATGAAAAATAGAATAGATTTTATAAAGAATTAAAACAGTGATCCAAAAAAACTGAACCCATATATCTTCTTGACTCAATCTTCGATTCAGGGAATAATTATTCTCTTAGTTGTTGCTCTGAAATCTAATGGAATAGAAAAAGCAAAATTTTATGTTCTTGGAATATACATATTTTCCTCCCTAATTTATTTTTAGAACTAATGGACTCTAATTCAAATTTAAGTGATAAAATCCATTTCCTAGGGCTTCCCTGGTGGCACAGTGTTTGAGAGTCCAGCTACCGATGCAGGAGACATGGGTTCATTTCCCGGTCCTGGAAGATCCAACATGCCATGGAGTGGCTGGGCCCATGAAACATGGCCGCTGAGCCTGCGCATCTGGAGCCTTTGGTCCGTAACAGGAGAGGCCACAACTGTGAAAGGCCGCGTACCACAAATAAAAAAGAAAAAATCCATTTCCTAGCATTGCCACTAATTTACATTTTATACATTATTAGACATTAAGAAATTTATGTTAAATATGTTCTGTATATGCTTCCTTGGAAGTATATATATATAGCCATAAGGAAATATTATGCATGGGAATATTTTTCTATCGTCCATATATTTTAAATATATGAATATTTTCTAGAGTTTTACTTTCATTCCTTTAATAACTTTTAATAAAATATTTCAGCACTGAAATATGCATCTACTGTGTGCAATCTTTCAATTTGCCTGCTTCTGCTACTTTATAGAAGTAACCTAATTTATTTTTTTCTGAATATTCTCTTCCTCAGAAATATTTCTAATATTATTTTATTGCTTTTCATGGACTACTATAGCTGACACTTCTGGCCTAACAGCTATTCTCCCCTTCCCTGATTTTAGGGCAGTACTAATTTCTAGCCTCCATGGTAGCAAGGGGTTGCTACAGAATGCAATTCTGAGTAATCAGATATAAATAGAAATTATTTAGTGTGGCTCCCAAGAAACTGCTTTAAAAGAAGGCAGAGCCAAGAGACTGTGGTAAAACCATTCATTCCCCTGGCCTGCAAGAACAGTATTTATATCAAGGAAATCAGCAAATGATACAAATCAGGGACATCCACATGCCACCCCAACTCTAAATATAGCTTAATGTAGCTAAAAAACATATCATTGACGGGGACTCTTTGCAATTGCCTCTTGCCCTTCTTATTCTTTTTTCCTAAAGTTCAAACAATAATATAGGAGGCAAAATATTCAGTTGTGGCTATCTAATGGCATAATGGAACTGCCGTAGCAGCCCTGGCTTGCCGACTTAAAAGATTTTTGTTAGGTGAAAAAATTTAAAATGCTTCTTTATATCAGTCACTACCACTATGCATTTTGCTGCAATTAAATACAATTCTAATAAATATAAACAACTTATTTTTGCAGATGATGTATGTTTCTTATAAAGCAAATTTTCCAGACAATATTTAGAGAATTATTATGTCACCCATTAATTAGTGGTTGAAAGGAACAACAAGAAAGAGTTGGTGAGTTTTGATAGCTAGAATCCATTTGATAACAATCTGAACGATACGAAGAAACTCTTTTATAAGAGTGTAGATTTCACATGGAAGTTTACTGAGCATTTGAGGATGTAGGAGTCACCCAAAGTACCTTATGGTATGAACAACTTCATAATAGAAATATGGAATGAAATTGCTATTCCATCATACAATGCCATCTGACACTCCTTTCCTGGTAAAACTACTCCCAAACTCCCACAAAAATATACAAACAGCCAAAAATATGTAAAAAGCACAGAAAACCCAACTGACTGGCAATGAATATTTTGCAGAAATCCAGAGGGAATTTCCATTACTCACAAGAACAATGGATTTAGAATGTGAAGCAGATTAGTAGCTCTTGCAGGGTGTACTGCTAAATGTAGAGCAAAGTGATTCATCTAAAAGACAGTATAAAGGAGGTACATCCAACTTCCCTGGTGACACAGTGTTTAACAATCTGCATGTCACTGCAGTAGACACAGGTTCGATCCCTGGTCCATGAAGATCCCACATGCTGCGGAGCAACTAAGCCCGTGTGCTACAGCTACTGGGCCTGCACTGTAGAACCCATGAGGCAAAACTACTAACCCCACGTGCTACAACTAGAGAAGTCCGCACACCTAGAGCTGATGCTCAGCAAAAAAGAAGCCGCCACAATGAGAAGCCCATGCACCACAACGAAGAGTGGCCTCCACTTGCTGCAAATAGAGAAAGCCCACATGCAGGAACAAAGATCAAACACAGCCAAAAATAAATACACAAAATAAATAAATTTATTAATTTTATTTACATATTTAAAAAATAAAAGAACCTACATCCTTCTTGTGTTGTGTGGTTTACAACAGGGATACCCAAATCCCAGGCCGCACAGCCTGTTAGGAACCTGGCTGCACAGCAGGAGGTGAGCAGTGGGCAAGAGAGTGAAACTTCATCTGCCACTCCCCATCGCCCCCCATCACTCACATTACTGCCTGAACCATCACTTGCATTATCAGCTGAACCATACATTTCCAGCACACCTTTCCTGTCTGTGGAAAAATTGTCTTCCACGAAACCAGTCCCAGGTGCCAAAAAGGTTGTGGATCACTGGTGTAGAAATGTCACTTTATACTATTCAAAAAACTGGTATTGTAAATAAAAAAACAAGACAATGAATTAAAATTTTGGAATTTAGTAGCTATTTAGTAACTTAACTAATACGAAAATAGTACATGTTTGGCTTAGGAAAACTCTGTACAATAGATAAATGCATTTTGTCATTTGAGTTATAAATCTACATTGTGCTCACCAACTTGTTATATTGTTTTACTTTATATAAAGTATTCAGTGCTTAAAAAATATCTTCAAACAAACAAAATCCCAAGACCTGGTAGCTTCACAGGCAAAGTCTATCAAACATTTAGAGAAGAGCTAACACCTATCTTTCTCAAATTCTCACAAAATAGAGCATAAGTAGGAACACTCCCAAACTCATTCTGTGAGGTCAACATCATCCTGATACCAAAACCAGACAAAGATATCACAAAAAAAGAAAACTACAGGCCAATATCACGGATGAATATAGATGGAAATATTCTCAACTAAATACTAGCAAAAAGAATCCAAAAGCCCGTTAAAAACATCATGGACCACGATCAAGAGTTGTTTATCCCAGGAATGCAAGGATTCTTCAATATACGCAAAGTAATCCATGTGATACAACATATAAAGAAACTGAAGGTTAAAAACCTTATGATAATCTCAATAGAAACAGAAAAACCTGGAGAAAAAATTCAAAACATATTGATGATAAAACCGTCCAGAAAGTAGGCATAGAGGGAACTTACCTCAACATAATAAATGCCATATATGACAAACCCACAGCAAATATCGTTCTCCTGGTGAAAAATTGAAGCCATTAACAATAAGGTCAGGAAGAAGACAAGGCTGCTCACTCTAACCAATATTATTCAACATAGCTTTGGAAGTTTTAGCCACAGCAATCAGACAAGAAAAGAAATAAAAGGAATCCAAATTAGAAAAGAAGTAAAACTGTCACTGTTTGCAGGTGACATGATACTCTACATACAGAATCCAAAAGATGTTATGAGAAAACTACAAGAGCTAACCAATGAATTTGGTAAAGTAGCAGGATACAAAATTAAGGCACAGAAGTCACTTGCATTCCTATACACTAATGAAGAAAAATCTGAAAGAGAACATAAGGAAACACTCACATTTACCATTACAACAAAAAGAAGAAAATTCCTAAGAACAAACCTACCAAAGGAGACAGAAGTCCTGTATGCAGAAAACCATAAGACACTGATGAAAGAAATGAAACACGATACACACACATGGAGAGATGTACCATGTTCTTGGGTCGGAAGAGTCAAGATTGTGAAAATGAATATACTACCCAAAGCAATCTACAGACTCAATACAATCCCTATCAAACTACAAATTGCACTTTTCACAGAACTAAAACAAAAAATTTCAAAATTTCTATGAAAACTCAAAAGACTTGATAGCCAAAGCAATATTGAGAAAGGAAAACAGAGCTGGAGGATTCAGGCTCCCTGACTTCAGACAATACTACAAACCTACAATAATCAAGACAGTATCGTACTGGAAAAAAAACTGAAATATAGAGCAATGGAACAGAATAGAAAGCCCAGAGATACACCCACACAATAAGGTCATCTTATCTTCAATGAAGGAGGCAAGAATATACAATGGAGAACAGACAGACTCTTCAATATCCAGTGCTGGGAAAACAGGACAGCTACCTGTAAAAGAATGAAATTAGAACACTCCCTAACAGTGTACACAAAAATAAACTCAATATGCATTAAAGAATTAAATGTAAGGCCAGACACTATGAAAATCTTAGAAGAAAAAGTAGGCAGAACATTCGATGACATAAATCACAGGAAGATCCATTATGAACCAGAAATGGAAATCTTAAAAAATTGTGACACAATGACACTTAAAATCTTTTGCACAGCAAAGGAAACTGTAAACAAGATGAAAAGACAACCCTCAGAATGGGAGAATATATTTTCA
>NW_021700156.1:0-14411 GCF_005190385.1 Monodon monoceros
GTATCAGGTTGATGGTGGCCTCATAGAATGAGTTTGGGAGTGTTCCTTCCTGTGCAATTTTTTGGAAGACTTTGAGAAGGATAGGTGTTAGCTCTTCTCTAAATGTTTGATAGAATTCACCTGTGAAGCCATCTGGTCCTGGGCTTTTGTTTGTTGGAAGATTTTTAATCACAGTTTCAATTTCATTACTTGTGATTGGTCTGTTCAAATTTTCTATTTCTTCCTGGTTCAGTCTTGGAAGGTTATACCTTTCTAAGAATCTGTCCATTTCTTCCAGGTTGTCCACTTTATTGGCATAGAGTTACTTGTAGTAGTCTCTTAGGATGCTTTGTATTTCTGTGATGTCTGTTGTAACTTCTCCTTTTTCATTTCTAATTTTATTGATTTGAGTCCTCTCCCTCTTTTTCTTGATGAGTCTGGCTAATGGTTTATCAATTTTGTTTATATTCTCAAAGAACCAGCTTTTAGTTTTATTGATCTTTGCTATTGTTTTCTTTGTTTCTATTTCATTTATTTCTGCTCTGATCTCTATGATTTCTTTCCTTCTGCTAACTTTGGGTTCTGTTTGTTCTTCTTTCTCTAGTTCCTTTAGGTGTAAGGTTAGATTGTTTATTTGAGATTTTTCTTGTTTCTTGAGGTAGGCTTGTATAGCTATAAACTTCCCTCTTAGAACTGCTTTTGCTGCATCCCATAGGTTTTGGATGGTCGTGTTTTCATTGTCATTTGTCTCTAGGTATTTTTTGATTTTCTCTTTGATTTCTTCAGTGATCTCTTGGTTATTTAGTAACGTATTGTTTAGCCTCCATGTGTTTGTGTGTTTTTTTTTTTTTTTTTTGTAAAGCAACCCTAGGGGTTGAGCTATTTTTTTAAATTTTATTTATTTATTTATTTATTGGCTGCGTTGGGTCTTCTGTTGCTGTGCATGGGCTTTCTCTAGTTGCAGCGAGCGGGGGCTACTCTTCGTTGTGGTGCGAGGGCTTCTCATTGCGGTGGCTTCTCTTGTTGTGGAGCACAGGCTCTAGGCATGCAGGCTTCACTAGTTGTGGCACATGGGCTTCAGTAGTTGTGGCTCACGGGTTCAAGAGTGCAGGCTCAGTAGTTGTGGCACGTGGGCTTAGTTGCTCTGCAGCATGTGGGATCTTCCCGCACCGGGGCTCGAACCCGTGTCCCCTGCATTGGCAGGTGGATTCTTAACCACTGCGCCACCAGGGAAGCCCTGTTTGTGTTTTTTACGTTTTTTTCCCTGTAATTCATTTCTAATCTCATAGCATTGTGGTCAGAAAAGATGCTTGATATGATTTCAATTTTCTTAAATTTACTGAGGCTTGATTTGTGACCCAAGATGTGATCTGTCCTGGAGAATGTTCCGTGTGCACTTGAGAAGAAAGTGTAATCTGCTGTTTTTGGATGGAATGTCCTATAAATATCAATTAAGTCTATCTGGTCTATTGTGTCATTTAAAGCTTCTGTTTCCTTATTTGTTTTCATTTTGGATGACCTATCCATTGGTGTAAGTGAGGTGTTAAAGTCCCCCACTATTATTTTGTTACTGTCGATTTCCTCTTTTATAGCTGTTAGCAGTTGCCTTATGTATTGAGGTGCTCCTATGTTGGGTGCATATATATTTATAATTGTTATATCTTCTTCTTGGATTGATCCCTTGATCATTATGGAGTGTCCTTCCTTGTCTCTTGTAACATTCTTTATTTTAAAGTCTATTTTATCTGATATGAGTATTGCTACTCCAGCTTTCTTTTGATTTCCATTTGCATGGAATATCTTTTTCCATTCCCTCACTTTCATTCTGTATGTGTCCCTAGGTCTGAAGTGGGTCTCTTGTAGACAGCATATATATGGGTCTTGTTTTTGTATCCATTCAGGGAGCCTGTGTCTTTTGGTTGGAGCATTTAATCCATTCATGTTTAAGGTAATTATCGATATGTATGTTCCTATGACCATTTTCTTAATTGCTTTGGGTTTGTTTTTGTAGGTCCTTTTCTTCTCTTGTGTTTCCCACTTAGAGAAATTCCTTTAGCATTTGTTGTAAAGTTGGTTTGGTGGTGCTGAATTCTCTTAGTTTTTGCTTGTCTGTAAAGCTTTTGATTTCTCCATCATATCTGAACGAGATCCTTGTTGGGTAGAGTAATCTTGGTTGTAGGTGCTTCCCTTTCATCACTTTAAGTATGTTATGACACTCCCTTCTGGCTTGTAGAGTTTCTGCTGAGAAATCAGCTGTTCACCTTATGGGAGTTCCCTTGTATGTTATTTGTCATTTTTCCCTTGCTGCTTTCAATAATTTTTCTTTGTCTTTAATTTTTGCCAATTTGATTACTATGTGTCTCGGTGTGTTTCTCCTTGGGTTTATCCTGTATGGGACTCTCTGCACTTCCTGGACTTGGGTGGCTATTTCCTTTCCCACGTTAGGGAAGTTTTAGACTATAATCTCTTCAAATATTTTCTCGGGTCCTTTCTCTCTCTCTTCTCCTTCTGGGACCTTTATAATGCGAATGTTGTTGCATTTAATGTTGTCCCAGAGGTCTCTTAGGCTGTCTTCATTTCTTTTCATTCTTTTTTCTTTATTCTGTTCTGCAGCAGTGAATTCCACCATTCTGTCTTCCAGGTCACTTATCCGTTCTTCTGCCTCAGTTATTCTGCTATTGATTCCTTCTAGTGTAGTTTTTTTTTTTTCTAGTGTAGTTTTAATTTCAGTCATTGTATTGTTCATCTCTGTTTGTTTGTTCTTTAATTCTTCTAGGTCTTTGTTAAACATTTCTTGCATCTTCTCAATCTTTGCATCCATTCTTTTTCTGAGGTCCTGGATCATCTTCACTATCATTATTCTGAATTCTTTTTCTGGAAGGTTGCCTATCTTCACTTCATTTAGTTGTTTTTCTGTGGTTTTATCTTGTTCCTTCATCTGGTACATAGCCCTCTGCCTTTTCATCTTGTCTATCTTTCTGTGAATGTGTTTTTTGTTCCACAGGCTGCAGGATTGTAGTTCTTCTTGCCTCTGCTGTCTCCCTGTAACTTTGTTTAAACAACTTATTTTAAAATGTTATTTTAATTTTTCCATTTGCATTTTGCCTTTTGATTTCAAAAGATAATTTAATAAATTATTTAATTTTAACTGAAAAAAACTGATAAAATATTCTGGAAGAATTACTTTAGAAAACAACTAAAATAATTTTAATTTGCTAATTTTTTAAAATTTACTTTAATTTACACTTCTCCTGAAAATATATTCACACTTTGTGTCCTTTGATATATAATTTCAATTTATTTTTTATTCCTTTAGATCATTACTGCCAATAGCACAGAAATTATGTAAAAATCTTGATTATAACAATAGGGTGAGTGATTTTTCTAAAATGAGGGCAAGAAAAAAAACTTTATGCAATAAATATATAGCAATTTCTTAATTATGCATGTCTTTTAAAATTATTCATTTAGACATCACTGGCACATCAATACAACATAATTTAATTCCATCATCTTTGATATTTTGCCAATTTTCAGACATATAAAAACCATAGCTTCACACATGTATATATATATATGTTTTTTTTTTTTTGCGTACACGGGCCTCACTGTTGTGGCCTCTCCCATTGCGGAGCACAGGCTCCGGACGCGCAGGCTCAGCGGCCATGGCTTACGGGCCCAGCCGCTCCGCGGCATGTGGGATCTTCCTGGACCAGGGCACGAACCCGTATCCCCTGCATCGGCAGGCGGACTCTCAACCGCTGCGCCACCAGGGAAGCACCACACATATATTTTGACTTTGTTTTAATGAAGGTATACTTGTTAAAATAGGAGGTTAGACCATATTTTTTTTGACAATTTGTAAGCTTGATTTTTTTAAATAGGTCTTTACTGAAGTATAATTGCTTCACAATACTGTGTTAGTTTCTGATGTACAACAAAGTGAATCAGCCATATGCATACATATATCCCCATATCCCTCCCCTCTTGAGCCTCCCGCCCTCCCTCCCTATCCCACCCCTCTAGCTTGTTGCAAAGCACCGAGCTGATCTTCCTGTGCTCTGCTGCTGCTTCCCACTATGTAAGCCTGATTTTTACCATGCAGACTTTTAGACACATGGCCTGTGGGCCTCCATTTGTACTCTTGTTCTGGGTGCTCTGTATGTCAGGGCAGGTTGCCCAAAGTTACCCAGCTGATAAATGGAGCCGAGATTCAAACTCCCACCTGTCTGGACTCCAAGGTGTGGGCTGTGTGACATGTGACCTGACCTGTGTCAGTTCACAGTTCAGTGGAGGAGCTGCCATCTCAGGAAGCCCTAAGTGTCACCGAAGCTGGGATACTCTATGGTCAGGGGCAGAAGAGGCTATAGAATTTGTGGGTTCCAGTGCAAAATGAAAATGCATTATAATTATAGTTAATGAATTATTAAGGATTCCCAGGTGCTGAGAGCACTAAAGTAAGCAGGAGGCCTTTCTAAGTGCAGGGTCTGTGCAACTGCATGGTTGGGGGGCTTCCTGGAGGTTGTGGCACCCGGTCCCCCTCTTCCACTTATAATAGGTAGATTTGGGTGTGGTGGAAAGAAGGGTCAAGAGCAAATGGGAAAGATGAGGACCATCTA
This sequence comes from Monodon monoceros, assembly GCF_005190385.1. Lineage (NCBI taxonomy): Eukaryota > Metazoa > Chordata > Mammalia > Artiodactyla > Monodontidae > Monodon > Monodon monoceros. Next base: position 4,599 of record NW_021700156.1, read on the forward strand.
TTTGTAGCACTTTCTTTTAAAAACCAATTTATTTAAATAAAAATGTGTCATTCAAAGGAAAAATTAAGGAAATAAAAGCATATGTGATATGCAGATATGGAAAAAGCTGTGATGAGTCATTTGAATGACTGGGGGTTGGGAAATTGCTGTCTGGGTGTGTGCGTCTACAAGCGTGCAATTGTGAGTGTGTGCACGAGTCTGTATATGAATCTTTGTATCCTTGAAAATGAGTGTGAGTCTATGTCTGAGTGTGGTTGTGTGATATATTTGTACAAGTGTGTGACAGTGGATGTGTGTCTGAGCATGTGTGTACAATTGTGTGAATGTGTGTAGGGGTGTCTGTGTGGATGCGTGCATGTAAACCTTTCTTATCCTGAACTTCTGCAAGAAGAATGTGGAATTATGAGCTTGCTAACACTGGACGCATTTCTAATACCTGTGTATATATCAGCTATCGCGACAATGACGCTGTGTAACAACAAACAGGGAAATGGGAAAAGACTGTTAATGCATTGGATAGGCGATTTTCTTTTGGGGTGATGAAAATGTTCTAAAATTGATTATAGTGATGGCTGTACAACTGTGAATCTGCCAAAAAAAAATTGGATGGTACTATTTAAATGGGTGAATTTTATGGTATGTGAATTATTTCTCAATTCAGCTAATAAAAACCAACAAGAAACAGCTAGTTTCTTGTTCATTAGTCTAGAGTGAACTATAGCTCTGCTGGAATCATCTGGGGCTTGGCTCCTGGTTGCTGAAGAGTTCAAGTATATTCCACATGCTTCTTCATGTCTTTCATCCTCTTTTTTGGCTCAGCAATGGCTCAGTTATATTCTTTTTGTGGTGAATAGCAGAAGTGCAAGGGGGCGAACAGTCACATGTAAGGTTTCCTACCACCTTGGCTCAGAACTAGCACATCACTTCTGCCCACTTTCCATTGGCTGAAAAAAATATCATACGGTCAAGTGCAAGTCCAACATCTACAGGACAGGGAAATATACTTTTCTCACTCTCAAGCCCTTCAAGGTCGTATGGGGGAAGGGAGTGAAGACCTGAGAAGGATAATCCAATCTACCACAACTGCGTAACATGTTGCTCCTGCCCCTTTAGAGATCTGGTTAAACAGGTCATAGACCCGAATTCCAAGTCTGGGGCAGCCTCAAGTCTCCCCATAATTTCTGCCCATTCTGGTGTCTTATTTCCTCATGCTTCTCTCTTTCCCGTGCTTCTCCCTGTCTCAGGGCTCTTGTGCCTATGTGCGCTTTCTTCCACCCTGAGTCGAACTCAGATAAGAAACCCAGCCTCATTGCTATTTTTGAAAAGAAATCCAGTCACACCCAGCACATAGTGCATTTAGCAACTTTGCGGAAGATTTAAAGGCTTATGGAGAAGGGTCACATGGCTTTTTGCACAACCTTCTGTATTTAGGGCTTCACCCCTCTCCCCCTCTGCCCGGAGACTGCAGGGAAGACTTCCTAGAGGAGGTGACATTTGACAAGATTTTGAAGGCTGAGGAAGAGGTGGGCACCTCTTCCTGAAGAGTTCCAGGGAGAGGGAACAGCATGGATGAAGTGAGGCAACATCTGGAATAGTTGAGAAAAGGCGAGTACAGTTGACCCTTGAACAACGTGGGGGTTAGAGGTGCCCATCCCTACAACACACAGTTGAAAATCTGCCTATAACTTTACAGTCAACACTCTGAATTTGTGGTTTTGCATCTGCAGATTCAACCAACCTCGGATCATGTAGCACTGTAGTACGTATTTATTGGAAAAAAATGCATAAAAGTGGACCCTCACAGTTCAAACCTGTTTTGTTCAAGGGTCAACTGTAGTCGGCATGGCTGGAGTGGAAGGTATGAGCTGGGGAGTGGTGGGGGGTGAGGCTAAGTGTCCCACAGATCCATGAAGTGGCTTGTACTGGGTCCAGCTGGGTTAGAACTCTTTTTCCAGAATTACCTTCCCTGTGTGGTTCTGGGTTAGCATCGAACATAAGAGAAACTTGTGTGGGTTTTGGGAGATGGATGTGAAACTGAACCCATGTTTTTTATGCTCTGAAGGTCAACCCAGGGCCCCAGGCACTGTGGACACTGGTGCCACTTGGTCCTCTCAGTTGTCCCTGTGGCTCCAAGTTCATCCTCCCAGGTTCCAGTTTGTCCTTGCTCTCATTCATGTCCAGGGCTCCTCCTTGACAACTGATCTAAGTGACGCAGAGGCAAGATCATTGAATAGATTCCTCCACCAGCTCCCACCACTGTGTCCAGTCTCGTCCCTGTAATTCTTTTTTCTATGGTGTTCATAGTGGTTCTCTTGTTGAACCCTGACTGTTACATCCAGAATCATAAAGACCTTTATGTGCCACACTGAGGAGTTTGGGCTTCATCTTTTAGAATGGTTTTTCTCAAATTTCAGTCATCTGAGGGCCACTGTGACAGAAGTAATGCTAAATATTCACCAAATCCCCTTCTTCCCACGCGTATGTCTACACCTCCAGCCTCTTTCGCAGCTAGGTGGGACCATGTGACGAATTCTAGCCAACAGAACATGGGCTGAAGTGAAGTGTGTATGTTCAGGCCTGGCCCCCAAATCCTTCCATGTGACACTGCAGATGCGTACTCGTTTCTCTAGTGTGCCAGCTGAGTGCAGAAGGTCCAATGGTGGACTTCAAAGGCCGGAGGGTTTCAGAGCCGTTAGCTGGAAGGAGCCTGGATCTCTGAATGACTCCCTGAAGCAGGGGCCCCCATTTCCCTGCATTTGGCTGTGACTTAAGATATAGAACTTTATTATGTAAAGCCAGTGGGATTTAGAATTATTTGCTAGAGGGGGTAGCTGACCTTAACAAAAACAACCACCTTCACAGTTTTAGTCGTAACCTTTTACCATCTGTATCATTATTGATTTAATCACTTAAAATTCACTGTTTATAACCTTAATTTATTTAAAAAGAGAACTTTGTGTCACTATTCATAAATAGAAAAGCAGCCTCACTCATGGTAGAGAGAAGGTAATAGTAAAAAATAAATGCAATGGAAATCAAACCATGATATGAAATTCTTGTTATATCCTGTCCCTGCTAAGGGCTCTGGAGCCTGAGAACTGCTTTTATTTTGTTATAGAGAGATTAATGGGTGTTTGATAGGTGTTAAAGACAGACTAGCACCAAACTGAGACTTTCTTTTTAATGTTCTTGAACTACCAGTGATAATCACCACACTATGAAAATACATGAGCCAAAGAAAGCTGAAGAGTTTTAAAACTTTTCTCATTATGGAAAATTTCAAACACATGTACATAAATTTAATGAGAATAGTAATATAACACCCCTTGTGTGCATTACCCAGCTTCAACAGTGATCAACTTTTTGCTATTCTTGTACATCTATTCCCCCTCCCCCTGCTTCCTTTTTTTGATAGAATATTTTAAAATAAATCTCAGACGTTATATAATTTCACCCACAAATACATCAGTATGTACTTTTTTTTTTTTAGCCTCACTGCCCGGCATGCGGGATCTTAGTTTCCCGACCAGGGATTGAACCCTTGTCCCTTGCAGTGGAAGCGTGGAGTCTTAACCACTGGACTGCCAAGGAAGTCCCTTCAGTATGTACTTCTAACAATAAAGACATTAAAAAAATTCACACAACACCATTTTTGTACTTAAAAATCAACAATTCCATATTATCATTTAATACTCAGCTAATGTTCAGTTTTCCCTAATGACCACAAAAATAAGGTTTTGCAGTTGGTTTGTGTAAATCCGGATCTGAACAAGGGCACACATTGCATTTGGTTGATATGTCTTTTTTAACCCTGAGGTGGATTGATTGCAGTAAATGGCCTCTCTCCATATTCACTGCCTTAGCCATCTGACTTGGCAGCTTCTCCTGTTGAGAGGTGGAGTCTATTTCTGGACCCTGGAATCTGATCATGTGCCTTGCTTTGGTCAATAGAATGCAGCTGGATGATTTCTGGGTCTGGGCCTCGAGTTGTCTTGCACGATTCCACTTATTCTCTTGGATTCTTATCTCACCCAGGAGAGCAAACTTAGGCAGCTTGCTGTGGGGTAACCATGTAGGGGAGGACTTTCTTGGGTGAGGCCATTCCGGACCAGCTGGTCCCCAGCTGACCTGTCAGCTGACCACAGATGCATGAGCAAGCCCAGCCCAGATCAGCTGAGCCTGGGCCAGACCAAAAGAACTGCCCAGCTGACCACAGAACCATGAGAAATAATACATTGTTATTTTAAGCCACTATGTTCCAGTGTGGTTTATTACACAACATTATTGTGGCAGTTAACTGATATAAATCTACAAAATTTCTGCTCCTTTTTAAAATGTCATTTACTTGCTAAAGACACTAGGTCATTGGTTCTTTAGTTTCTGACATTCTAGATTTTTATATCCCATGTGTCATTATACTACATTACATTCTATATCATTATATCCCATGTATCATTTAATGTTAGTTCCTGTATTTCTTATAAACTGGTAGTTAACCTCGAGGCTGGATTTGATTCAGGTTGGTTATTTGGGCAAGGATACTTTTAGGCATGCTTCCTCTGCCTCACATCAGCAGGCACACAATGTCTGGTTAACCCCCTTCGAGTCATGTTAAGATTGATCAGTGGGTTCAGTGAATAATTTTAAACAAGAATGGGATAACCAGGGAGACTTCCTGGAGGAATCGGGCTTGAGTTGGACCTCTTTAAAGGACAAGTGGGATTTAGATAGACCAAGGGAAGGAAGAAGTATTCCAAGTGAGGAGAGAAGGAAGGATGTGTAAGTCAGAGAGTGTTCTGAAAATACTGAGCAAAAACTGGTTAATCCTCCCTCATCTCAGCTTTCATTGTTATCCTCTGCTCTAGAGGCCAGGGCAGGAGCCAGATTTTATCTCAGGTTTTAATTCTAATAGGTGCATGGAGTATTTTGTTGGGACACATTGTGAAATCACATTCCTGCTCAGTGGGAAAGATTGCTATGATCAACTAGTGATGTCTGGTATGGTGGTATGGTTGCTGTGAATCTGCCAGAGATCAATGACTCTACCCAACCACAGGGTCTTAGACATTGGACCCTAGAAGGAAATAAGGGCTGAATGGGGTACCTGACATAAACTGTGGCAGTCCTTGTTGGTTGTTTACTAATCTTCATTTGCCTTTTTGTTTTTGCTAATGGAACCTTAGGTATTGGATGGCAGGGATTGATTTAGACATGAACAGTGACCCAGTTCTGGGTAATGAGAAATAAGGGGAAGTCTGCTCCTGGGGCTTCTGCAGAATTTTTTCTTCCTGAATTGAAAGAAATGTGTGAAGGGATGCTTCCCACCCCTTTGGAGGTGGTTGTATAAGGACATGATGCCTGGAGCAATGGCAGCCATCTTGTGACTATGAGAGGGCACGGCCAACATGTCAAGGATGGTGGAGAAGAAATATGGAAAGAACCTGGTTTTTTTTTTTTTTTTTTTTTGCGGTACACAGGCCTCTCACTGTTGTGGCCTCTCCCGTTGTGAAGTACAGGCTCCAGACACGCAGGCTCAGCGGCCATGGCTCATGGGCCCAGCTGCTCCGCGGCATGTGGGATCTTCCCAGACCGGGGCATGAACCTGTGTCCCCTGCATCAGCAGGTGGACTCTCAACCACTGTGCCACCAGGGAAGCCCAGAACCTGGGTTTTTGATGAAGGTGTTGAGTCATGAACAAACTCTGGAACCACCTATTGCCAAATATTTTCTTGTGTAGAAAGTAAACCTCTATCATTTAATCCATGTTTAGTCAGGCATTCTTTTATTTATTTATTTATTTATTTGGCTGCACTGGGTCTTAGTTGCAGCATGCAGGATCTTTAGTTGAGGCAGGTGGGATCTAGTTCCCTGACCAGGGATCGAACCTGAGTCCCCTGCATTGGGAGAACGGAGTCTTAACCACTGGACCACCAGAAAAGTCCCTTGTCAGGCATTCTTTTACTTGCAGCTAAGGACAGCCCAAAGGATACACTGACCATACTCCATGCTTCATGGGCATAGTCCGGACTAGCATTTTCAAGCCATGGCTGAGTCATGAAATCAATTTATTGGATCATGACCAACATTTTAAAAAATGAAATAGCATAGATTATATGAGAATGCATGACACAGAGAAAGGATAAATATTGGTTTTGTTGAACTCTTGTTTTAATTATGTGGGTCCCAGGTTATGTTCTCCAAGGAAGCAGATCCTGAGACAGAATTTAGTGTTTGGAAGGTTTATGAGGGACTGTTCTTGAGATCAACTCCTGTGGACAGGAGGGGAGAGAAACAGGAGTGGGCAGGGGGAGAGGTCAAGCTGGGATGGAGGTCTAACAATGATCTTGACTAACCCCATGGGGAATCTGGGAGTTAAAATGGCTCTTCAGAAATGTCCTGAGTTGGGCTAAGATGGCCAGGTTTTTATCTTCCCCTCACTAGACATGAACCATCTCGGGAAAGAGGTGTGACTTTGAGCAAGGAGGCTCCATGAAGATAAGGCAGGGACTCAGTCCAAGGGGCTGACAGCTGGAGGCTCTCTGCAGACAGCACTCCCAGAAGTTGGGACAATAAAGCCTTCCTGGGATGAGGATGGAGCGTTTCATGTCTGTCAGTGTCTGTGTGTGTGTGTTAGAGTGAACCAGATTGTGGTGTAAATGCGTTCCTTATTGTGGGTCCTGGTGAAAGCAGTTTGCAAGCCTCTGGAAAGTCTGGGTTATGCTTCCACCCAAGTTGTTTTCCTCCTAATTGCCTTTTGGGGTGTCGTCACTTTTCCCGAGGCTCTGCTTGTGAGAGGCAGCCCTGTCTTGTGAGACCGTGCCCTGGCATATTTGAGCACCAACACTGAGCTGAGCTGTTGGTCCCGCCCATGCATTAAGAAATGGCAGCTGCTGGGCTTCCCTGGTGGTGCAATGGTTAAGAATCCGCCTGCCGATGTAGGGGACATGGGTTCGAGTCCTGGTCTGGGAAGATCCCACATGCCGCGGAGCAACTAAACCCGTGCACCACAACTACTGAGCCTGCGCTCTAGAGCCCGCGAGCCACAACTACTGAGCCTGCATGCCACAACTACTGAAGCTGGCGTGCCTATAGCCTGTGCTCTGCAACAAGAGAAGCCACCGCAATGAGAAGCCCGCGCACCGCAACGAAGAGTAGCCCCTGCTCGCTACAACTAGAGAAAGCTAGTACATAGCAACGAAGACACAAGGCAGACAAAAAGAAAATAAAAAAAGAAAAAAAAAGAAAACCCTGAAAGAAAAAAAAGAGAAATGGCAGCTGCTGCCAATGTCCCCAAATGAAAATGACTAAGGAGGATTAAAGCCAAGTGATGTCATCATGATCCCTGATGAAACAAACACACAGGAGCTGTCTGGTCCCCCAGGGTGCCCCTTTAGCCTGTCTTGGTAGGCTTCTTCCTTTTTTTTTTTTTTTTTACACATCTTTATTGGAGTATAATTGCTTTACAATGGTGTGTTAGTTTCTGCTTTATAACAAAGTGAATCAGTTATACATATACATATGTTCCCATATCTCTTCCCTCTTGCGTCTCCCTCCCTCCCACCCTCCCTATCCCACCCCTCCAGGCGGTCACAAAGCACCGAGCTGATCTCCCTATGTGGCTGCTTCCCACTAGCTACCTACCTTACGTTTGGTAGGGTATATATGTCCATGCCTCTCTCTTGCTTACCCTTGCTTACCCTTCCCCCTCCTCATATCCTTAAGTCCATTCTTTAGTAGGTCTGTGTCTTTATTCCTGTCTTACCCCTAGGTTCTTCATGACATTTTTTTCCCTTAAATTCCATATATATGTGTTAGCATATGGTATTGGTCTTTCTCTTTCTGACTTACTTCACTCTGTATGACAGACCCTAGGTCTATCCACCTCATTACAAATAGCTCAATTTCGTTTCTTTTTATGGCTGAGTAATATTCCATTGTATATATGTGCCACATCTTCTTTATCCATTCATCCGATGATGGACACTTAGGTTGTTTCCATCTCTGGGCTATTGTAAATAGAGCTGCAATGAACATTTTGGTACATGACTCTTTTTGAATTATGGTTTTCTCAGGGTATATGCCCAGTAGTGGGATTGCTGGGTCATATGGTAGTTCTATTTGTAGTTTTTTAAGGAACCTCCATACTGTTCTCCACAGTGGATGTATCAATTTACATTCCCACCAGCAGTGCAAGAGGGTTCCCTTTTCTCCACACCCTCTCCAGCATTTGTTGTTTGTAGATTTTTTGATGATGGCCATTCTGACTGGTGTGAGATTATATCTCATTGTAGTTTTGATTTGAATTTCTCTAATGATTAATGATGTTGAGCATTCTTTCATGTGTTTGTTGGCAGTCTGTATAACTTCTTTGGAGAAATGTCTATTTAGGTCTTCTGCCCATTTTTGGATTGGGTTGTTTGGTTTTTTGTTATTGAGCTGCATGAGCTGCTTATAAATTTTGGAGATTAATGCTTTGTCAGTTGCTTCATTTGCAAATACTTTCTCCCATTCTGAGGGTTGTCTTTTGGTCTTGTTTATGGTTTCCTTTGCTGTGCAAAAGCTTTTAAGTTTCATTAGGTCCCATTTGTTTATTTTTGTTTTTATTTCCATTTCTCCAGGAGGTGGGTCAAAAAGGATCTTGCTGTGATTTATGTCAAAGAGTGTTCTGCGTATGTTTTCCTCTAAGAGTTTGATAGTTTCTGGCCTTATATTTAGGTCTTTAATCCATTTTGAGCTTATTTTTGTGTATGGTGTTAGGGAGTGATCTAATCTCATACTTTTACATGTACCTGTCCAGTGTTCCCAGCACCACTTATTGAAGAGGCTGTCCTTTCTCCACTGTACATTCCTGCCTCCTTTATCAAAGATAAGTTGACCATATATGCTTGGGTTTATCTCTGGGCTTTCTATCCTGTTCCATTGATCTATCTTTCTGTTTTTGTGCGAGTACCATACTGTCTTGATTACTGTAGCTTTGTAGTATGGACTGAAGTCAGGGAGCCTGACTCCTCCAGCTCCATTTTTCGTTCTCAAGATTGCTTTGGCTATTCGGGGTCTTTTGTGTTTCCATACAAATTGTGAAAGTTTTTGTTCTAGTTCTGTGAAAAATGCCAGTGGTAGTTTGATAGGGATTGCATTGAATCTGTAGATTGCTTTGGGTAGTAGAGTCATTTTCACAATGTTGATTCTTCCAATCCAAGAACATGGTATATCTCTTCATCTATTTGTTTCATCTTTAATTTCTTTCATCAGTGTCTTATAGTTTTCTGCATACAGGTCTTTTGTCTCCTTAGGTAGGTTTATTCCTAGATATTTTATTCTTTTTGTTGGAATGGTAAATGGGAGTGATTTCTTGATTTCACTTTCAGATTTTTCATCATTAGTGTATATGAATGCCAGAGATTTCTGTGCATTAATTTTGTATCCTGCTACTTTACCAAATTCATTGATTAGCTCTAGTAGTTTTCTGGTAGCATCTTTAGGATTCTCTATGTATAGTATCATGTCATCTGCAAACAGTGACAACTTTACTTCTTCTTTTCCGATTTGGATTCCTTTAATTTCCTTTTCTTCTCTGACTGCTGTGGCTAAAACTTCCAAAACTATGTTGAATAAGAGTGGTGAAATTGGGCAACCTTGTCTTGTTCCTGATCTCAGTGGAAATGCTTTCAGTTTTTCACCATTGAGGACGATGTTGGCTGTGGGTTTGTCATATATGGCCTTTATTATGTTGAGGAAAGTTCCCTCTATGCCTACATTCTGCAGGGTTTTTATCATAAATGGGTGTTGAATTTTGTCGAAAGCTTTCTCTGC
>NW_021700157.1:0-8102 GCF_005190385.1 Monodon monoceros
ATATTTCTCTTAGAATCATCGTGCTTAAATCCACTCAATTTGCTGCTACAGGCCTGATGACATTGATCTCATTGCTGAGTGATATTCCATTGTACGTAAGTAGCACAACTTCTTTATCCATTTTTTTCTTTCTGGGATATTTAATGTGCACTGGACTCAAGGTTCTTGTAAACACAGCAGCCCTAAATTTTGTGTTGGCTGTGTCTTGTTGATTTTAATATTCCTAAGCTATAGGGCCATAAGTGGAAGTGACCTAGGCTCTGTAGCTTTGTTTTTTAGATGTTTCAGGATACATCATAAACATCTCCAGAGTGTCTGTTGGCAATTGACATCCCACCCATCAGCATAACAAGGCTCCCTGTTCTCCGTGGCCTGTCCTGTGTTTCTTGTTTTTACACTTTTTTCAGATGACCATTTTGACGAATGGGAAAAGAGACTTCATTGTAGTGCGGATTTCCATTGCTCGAGTGCTTGGTTGACAAAAAAGTGCGTATGCGTTTTTTCCTGAATGTATTCAGGAAAAAATGCATACGCTCTTTTTGTCCAAGTGCATCACTCTCAAAGATCTGCAGCTTTTCCTATGCTTTAAATGCAATTCAAATCTACCTCCTGAAATCTGATTCCTGCATTTCTGCCTCGTTTTCAAGTCCTCTTTGCAGCCTTACTTCAATATATTTTTGACAATAGCTGTCATTTATAACTCTGCAGGTTTGTGAATTACAGTGCCCCTGATTTCCTTTCTTAACTCGCTTCCTTGTGAGCTGGCCACAAAACCGCAGGTTTGCTTCAGGCTGTAATCTGGTTCCGGCACGGCATGCTCAGCGTTTGGTTAATTCCTCTTCCTGGTGGGAAATGAGAGTTAAATGTGCCCGTCCAGGCACCTGCCTCATTCCCAGCCCCTTGGTGATGTGTGTCCTCTGGTTCGAGACCACATGTGCTGGGTTCCTCACCTTTCAATGATGTGGCCCCAATGGTGTGAGGAAACTCCTGCCTGGTTCCCATCCCCTTGGTGATGTGGGCCCTCTGGTGGGAGTCTGATACTGGCTGCGTTCCTCACCCTTCTCTGAGGTGGGCCCTCTGCTCTTAGGTAAATCCTGCCTGGCTTGCTCCCGTTGCCTTGGAGACGTAGGCACTCTGGTGGCAGTTGGATCCTGCTGGGAGCCTCCTCTCCTCAGTGATGAGTGTCCTCTGGCGTCAGGTTCTAACTGCTGTGCTCCCCACGTTTTCTGATGTGAGCCCAGTGATGCCAGGACACTCCTGCCAGGTTCCCATCCCCATTGGGATGTGGGCCTTCTGCTCTGAGGTCCCAACGCCTGGGTTCCTTACAGTTTCATGGTGTTGGCTCTGTGATGTTAGTTCACTCAGGCCTAGATCCCATAGCCCCTGTGCTCTGGGCCGCCTGCTGCGAGGTTCCAACTGCTGGATTCCTCACCTTTTTTATTCTTTGTGCCCTGTGTTTTGAGGCTCCTCCTGCCTTCCTCACTCCCCCCGTTGGTGATGTAGGTCCTGTGGTTTGAGGCTACATGTGCCGGTTTCCTCACCTTTTAGTGATGTGGCCCCACTGGTGTGAGGACACTCCTGCCTGGTTCCCATCCCCTTGGTGATGTGGGCCCTCTGGTGAGAGTCTGATCCTGGCTGGATACCTCACACTTCTGGGAGGTGGGCTCTCTGCTGTGAGGTCACTCCTGCCTGGCTGGCACACATCGCCTTGGCCAAGTGGGCCCTCTGGTTGCAGTTGGAGCGGGATGGGAGCCTCCTCCCCTTGGTGATGAGGGCCCTCTGGCATCAGGCCCTAACTGCTGGGCTCCCCACATTTTCTGATGTGCACCCACTGGTGCGATGACACTCCTGCCAGTTTCCCATCCCCATGGGGATGTGGGCCTTCTGCTCTGAGGTCCCAATGGCTGGGTTGCTCACAGTATCATGATGTGGGCCCTCTGCTGTGAGTTCACTGCGGCCTAGATCTCATAGACTGGGTGCCCTGGGCCGCCTGCTGGGAGCTTCCAATTACTGGATTCCTCACCTTTTTATTCTATGGGCCCTGTGTTGTAAGGCTACTCCTGCCTGCCTCACTCCGAGCCCCTTGGAGATGTGGGTCCTCTGCTTTGAGGCCACATGTGCTGGGTTCCTCACCTTTCTATGATGTGGCCACATTGGTGTTAGGACACTCCTGCGTGGTTCCGATCCCCTTGGTGATGTGGGCCCTCTGGTGAGAGTCTTATCCTGGTTGGTTTCCTCACCCTTCTGTTAGGTAGGCCCTGTGCTGTGAGGTCACTCCTGCCTGACTGGCACACGTCATCTTGGCGACGTGGGCCCTCAATTGTGTGTTGGTGCCTGCTGGGAGTCTCCTTCCCTCGGTAATGAGGGCTCTCTGGCGTCAGGCCCTAACTCCTGGGCTCTCAAAATTTTCTGATGTGCGCCCTGTGGTGCGAGTACACTCCTGTCAGGTTCCCAAACCCATGGGAATGTGGGCCTTCTGCTCTGAGGTCCCAAAGTCTGGGTTTCTCACAGTTTCATGATGAGGGCCCTCTGGTGTGAGTTCACTCACTCTGGATCCCATAGCCTCGCCACACCAGGCCGCCTGCTGGGAGGTTCCAACTGCGGGATTCCTCACCTTTTTTATTCTATGGGCCCTCTGTTTTGAGGCTCCTCCTGCCTGCCTCATTCCCAGCCCCTTGTTTATGTGTGTCCTCTGATTAGAGGCCACGTGTGCTGGGTCCCTCACCTTTCGATGATGTGGCCCCACTGGTGTGAGGATACTTGGGCCTGGTTCCCATCCCCTTGGTGATATGAGCCCTCTGGTGAGAGTCTGGTCCTGGCTGGGTTCCTCACACTTCTGTGAGGCGGGCCCTCTGCTGTGAGGTAACTCCTGCCTGGCTTCCCATTGCCTTGGTGACATCGGCCCTCTGGTGGCAGTTGGAACCTACTGGGAGCCTCCTCCCCTCGGTGATGAGGGCCCTCTGGCGTCAGGCCATCACTGCTGGGCTCCCCACGTTATCTGATGTGAGCCCAGTGATGCCAGGACACTCCTGTAAGGTTCCCATCCCCATGGGGATGTGGGCCTTCTGCTCTGTGGTTCCAACGTCTGGGTTGCTCACAGTTCCATGATATAGGCTCTCTGGTGTTAGTTCACTCAGGCCGGGATCCCATAGTCTCTGTGCTCTGGGCCGCCTGCTGCGAGGTTCCAACTGCTGGATACCTCACATTTTTTATTCTTTGGGCCCTGTGTTGTGAGGCTCCTCCTGCCTGCCTCACTCTCAGCCCCTTGGTGATGTGGGTCCTGTGGTTTCAAGGCCACATGTGCCGGTTTACTCACCTTTTAGTGATATGGACCCACTGGTGTGAGGACACTCCTGCCTGGTTTCCATCCCCTTGGTGATGTGGACCTTCTGGTGAGAGTCTGATCCTGGTTGGGATCCTCACACTTCTGTGAGGTGGGCCCTCTGCTCTGTGGTCACTCCTGCCTGGCTGGCACACACCGCCTTGGCAACGTCGGCCGGCTGGTGGCAGTTGGAGCCTGCTGGGAGCCTCCTCCCCTCGGTGATGAGGGCCCTCTGGCGTCAGGCCCTAACTGCTGGGTTCCCACATTTTCTGATACATGCTAAGTGGTGCGAGGACACTCCTGCGAGGTTCCCATCACCATGGTGATGTGGGCCTTCTGCTCTGAGGTCCCACCGGCTGGGTTGCTCACAGTTTCATGATGTGGGCCCTCTGCTGTGAGTTCACTGTGGCCTGGATCCCATAGACTGGGTGCTCTGGGCCACCTGCTGGGAGGTTCAAACTGCTGGATTCCTCACCTTTTTTATTCTATGGGCCCTGTGTTGTTAGACAGCTCCTGCCTGCCTCACTCCGAGCCCCTTGGTGATGTGGGTCCTCTGGTTTTAGGTCACATGTGCTGGGCTCCTCACCTGTCGCTGATGTGGCCCCACTGGTGTGAGGACACTCCTGCCTGGTTCCCATCCCCTTGGTGATGTTGGCCCTCTGGTGAGAGTCTGATCCTTGTTGAGTTCCTCACACTTCTTTGAGGTGGGCCCTCTGCTCTGAGGTCATTCCTGCCTGGCTGGCACACCCCTCCTTGGCGACGTCGGCCCTATGGTGGCAGTTGGAGCCTGCTGGGAGCCTCCTCCCCTCAGTGATGAGGGCCCTCTGCCCTCAGGCCCTAACTGCTGGGTTCCCACATTTTCTGATTCGTGCTAAGTGGTGCAAGGACACTCCTGCCAGGTTCCCACCCCCATGGGGATGTGGGCCTTCTGTTCTGAAGTCCCAACGGCTCAGTTGCTCACAGTTTCATGATGTGGGCCCTCTGTTGTGAGTTCTCTGTGACCTGGATCCCATAGACTCCATGCTGTGGGCCACCTGCTGGCAGGTTCCAACTGCTGGATTCCTCACATTTTTTATTCTATGGGTCTGTGTTGTGAGGCTACTCCTGCCTGCCTCACTCCTAGCCCCTTGGAGATGTGGGTCCTCTGATTTAGGCCACACATTCTGGGTTCCTCACCTTTCTATGATGTGGCCACCCTGGCGTGAGGGCCGTTCTGCCTGGTTCTGATCCCCTTGGTGAGGTGGACAATCTGGTGAGAGTCTTATCCTGGCTGGTTTCCTCACCCTTCTGTGAGGTAGGTCCTCTGCGGTGAGGTCACACCTGCCTGGTAGGCACACGTTACCTTGGCGATGTGGGCCCTCAGTTGGGAGTTGGTGCCTGCTGGGAGTCTCCGCCCCTGGGTAATGAGGGCCCTCTGGCGTCAGGCCCTAACTCCTGGGCTCCCAAATTTTTCTGATGTGCGCCCTGTGGTGCGAGTACACTCCTGCCAGGTTCCCAACCCCATGGGAATGTGGGCCTTCTGCTCTGAGGTCCCATTGTCTGGGTTGCTCACAGTTTCATGATGAGGGTCCTCTGTTGTGAGTTCAGTCAGGCCTAGATCCCATAGCCTCACTGCTTCTGGCCACCTGCTGGGAGGTTCCAACTGCGGGATTCCTCACATTTTTTATTCTATGGGCCCTGTGTTTTGAGGCTACTCCTGCCTGCCTGACTCTAAGCACCTTGGAGATGTGGGTCCTCTGGTTTAGACCACATGTGATGGGTTCCTCACCTTTCTATAATGTGGCCACACTGGTGTGAGGACATTCCTGCCTTCTTCCGATCCCCTTGGTGATGTGGGCTCTCTGGTGAGAGTCTTATCCTGGCTGGGTTCCTCACCCTTCTTTGAGGTAGGCCCTCTGCTGTGAGGTAACTCCTGCCTGGCTTTCTCCCATTGCCTGGTGACTTCGGCTCTCTGGTGGCAGTTGGAGCCTGCCTGGAGCCTCCTCTCCTCAGTGATGAGGGCCCTCTGGCGTCAGGCTCTAACTGCTGGGCTCCCCACGTTTTCTGATGTGAGCCCAGTGATGCCAGGACACTCCTGTAAGGTTCCCATCCCCATGCGGATGTGGGCCTTCTGGTCTGAGGTCCCAACGCCTGGGTTACTCACAGTTTCCTGATGTTGGCTCTCTGGTGTTAGTTAACTCAGGCCTAGCTCCCATAGCCTCTGTGCTGTGGGCTGCCTGCTGGGAGGATCCAACTGCTGGATTCCTCACCTTTTTTATTCTTTGGACCCTGTGTTGTGAGGCTCATCCTGCCTGCCTCACTCCCAGCCCCTTTGTGATGTAGGTCCTCTGGTTTGAGGCCACATGTGCCGGTTTCCTCACATTTTATTGATGTGGCCCCACTGGTGTGAGGACACTCCTGCCTGGTTCCCATCCCCTTGGTGATGTGGGCCCTCTGCTGAGAGTCTGATCCTGGCTGGATTCCTCACACTTCTTTGAGGTGGGCCCTCTGCTGTGAGGTCACTCCTGCCCAGCTGGCACACCCCACCTTGGCGACGTCGGCCCTTTTGTGGCAGTTGGAGCCTGCTGTGAGCCTCCTCCCCTTGGTGATGAGGGCCCTCTGGTGTCAGGCCCTAACTGCTGGGTACCCACATTTTCTGATACGTTCTAAGTGGTGCGAGGACACTCCTACCATGTTCCCAACCCCATGAGGATGTGGGCCTTCTGCTCTGAGGTCCCAACGTCTGGGTTGCTCACAGTTTCATGATATGTATCCTCTGCTGTGAGTTCACTGAGGCCTGGATCGCATAGACTGGGTGCTCTGGGCTGCCTGTTGGGAGGTTCCCACTGCTGGATTCCTCAGCTTTTTTATTCTATGGGCCCTGTGTTGTGAGGCTACTCCTGCCTGCCTCACTCCGAGCCCCTTGGAGATGTGGGTTCTCTGGTTTAGGCCACATTTGCTGGGTTCCTCACCTTTCTATGATATTGCCACACTAGCGTGAGGACACTCCTGCCTGGTTCTGATCCCCTTGGTAATGTGGGCCCTCTGGTGAGAGTCTTATCCTGGCTTTGTTCCTCACCCTTCTGTGAGGTAGGCCATGTGCTGTGAGCTCACTCCTGCCTGGCTGTCACACGTCACCTTGGTGACCTGGGCCCTCAGTTGGGAGTTGGTGCCTTCTTGGAGTCTCCTCCCCTCGGTAATGAGGGCCCTCTGGCGTCAGGCCCTAACTTCTGGGCTCCCAAAATTCTCTGATGTGCGCCCTGTGGTGTGAGTACACTTCTGACAGGTTCCCAACCCCATGGGAATGTGGGCCTTCTGCTCTGAGGTCCTAACGGCTGGGTTGCTCACAGTTTCATGATGAGGGCCCTCTGTTTTGAGTTCAGTCAGGACTGGATCCCATAGCCTCGCTGCTGCTGGCTGCCTGCTGGGAGGTTCCAACTGCGGGATTCCTCACCTTTTTTATCCTATGGTCCTGCTGTTTTGAGGCTCCTCCTGCCTGCCTCACTCCCAGCCCCTTTTTGATGTGTGTCCTCTGGTTTGAGGCCATGTGTGCTGGGTCCCTCACATTTCGGTGATGTGGCCCCACTGGTGTGAGGACACTCCTGCCCTGTTCCCATTCCCTTGGTGATGTGGGCCCTCTGGTGAGAGTCTGATCATCTTTGGTTTCCTCACACTTCTGTGAGGTTGGCCCTCTGCTCTGAGGTCACTCCTGCCTGGCTGGCACACCCCGCGTTGGTGACGTCGGGCCTCTGGTAGCAGTTGGAGCCTTCTGGGAGCTACGTCTCCTCAGTGATGAGGGCCCTCTGGCATCAGGCCCTAACTGCTGTGCTCCCCACCTTTTCTGATATGTGCCCACTGGTGCGATGACACTCCTGCTTGGTTCCCTTCCCCATGGGGATGTGGGCCTTGTGCTCTGAGGTCACAACGGCTGGGTTGCTTACAGTATCACGATGAGGGCCCTCTGCTGTGAGTTCACTGTGGCCTGGATCTCATACCCTCGGTGCTCTGGGCCGCCTGCTGGGAAGTTCCAACTGCTGGATTCCTCACCTTTTTTATACAGTGGGCCATGTGTTGTGAGGTTAATCCTGCCTGCCTCACTCCGAGACCCATGGTGATGTGGGTCCTCTGGTTTGAGGCTACATGTGCTGTGTACCTCAACTTTCGATGATGTGGCCCCACGGGTGTGAGGACACTCCTGCCTGGTTCCCATCCAATTGGTGATGTGGGCCCTCTGGTGAGAGTCTGATCCTGGCTGAGTTCCTTACCCTTCTGTGAGGTGGGCCCTCTGATGTGAGGTCACACGTGGCTGGCTGGCTCACGTGACCTTGGCAACGTGGGGCCTCTGTTGGCCCCTGGAGCATGCTGGGAGCCTCCTACGCTCGGAAATGAGGGCCCTGGAAAAAAACGCATATGCCCTTTTTGGTCAAGTGTATCATTGTCGAGGTTTTGCCTCTTTTCCTATGCTTTCAGAGCAATTCCGGTCTACCTCCTGAAATCGCATTCCGGCAATTCTGCCCCGTTTTCAAGTCCTCTTTGCAGCCTTACTTGAATACATTTTTGGACGATAGCTGTCATTTATAACTCTGCAGGTTTGTGAATTACATTGCCCCTGAGCCTCTTTCTTCAACTCGCTTTCTTGTGAATTGGCCGCAAAACCGCAGGATTTCTTCAGGCCTTAAACTGGTTCCGGCATGGCACGCTGAGCCTGTGGTTAGTTCCTCTTCCCGGAGGGAAATGAGAGTTAAATGTGCCTGTCCACAAACCTACAGCTAGTCTCTCATTGGTTCTCCCTATCCTGTTC
>NW_021700158.1:0-410 GCF_005190385.1 Monodon monoceros
ATTAGTGGTTTATAAATCTTCCCTTGTGAGATTATTGAAGGACTACAGCATACATAATGAGTGTACAGGGTGAAGACTCAATAAACATTATCTATTATTAAAACTCAATTGCTTGTGAGCCAAGCAGGAGAGTTTCATAGATGGTGAGAGGGCTTTGATTTGCGATGAATAAAGCCCAGCATTTAAATGTTGTCTCTCCTGCCTCCTGATCTGTGGCTCTGGACAAATCAAGGTTTCCGAGTCTTAGTTTTCTCGTTGCTAAAGCGCTGAGAATGACACCAGCCTCGAAGGAGCAGTCGTGGCAGTTGGACAGACCGGCCAGAGTCTCCATGAGCGCCCAATACTAGTGCCACTCGGCTTTCCTCCTCCATCCAAGAGGGAAGTGGGAAGAGCAAAAGCAGACCCACAGG
>NW_021700158.1:420-2355 GCF_005190385.1 Monodon monoceros
TTCCCCAAGAGCCCTACCAGGTGACCCTCATGAGATCACACAGGAGGTACACACCACTTTGTTCATGTTCTCCTTTGGCTGATCTCCTGAGTATTTCTGATGCTACGAAGTATGAGCTAGTAGACCAACCATGCTCACTGAACACCATGAAACTTCACAGTGGAGAAGGAACATCTCTGTATTCTGTGTCTGATGAAAAGAGAACACATGACTCACCCGAAAGGCCCTTCTGCCAGCCACATGCATCTTGGGTGTATTTCTTTTTTTTTTTTTATTGGAGTAGAGTTGATTTTATCATAGGATATCACATATATGTGGAATCTAAAAATAAAATAGTACAAATGAACTTATTTACAAAACAGAAATAGAGTCACAGGTGTAGAAAACCAACTTATGGTGACCGGGGTGGGGTGGGGAGGGGAGGTGGATAAATTGGAAGACTGGGATTGACATATACATGTTACTTAGATAACTAATAAGGACCTACTGTGTGGCACAGGGAACTCTACTCAATACTCTGTAATGGCCTATGTGGGAGAAGAATCTAAAAAGAGTAGATATATGTCTATGTGTAATTGGGTGTATTTCTGTCGGGCATAAACAGAGAGCTGTCCTTGAGCCGTTGCAGGCAATCACCACCCATGTCTGGTTCATGTCTCTGCGCCCCGGAAGGAGCCTGGGCCTGGTCCACCACAGGTTCAAGATGGCTGTATGTCTGGCGCTCGTTCTCCCTCTGCCTCTTTGGTTCTACGTATAGTTTGGTTGATTTAGTAAGTGCACTGGGAAGGCGCTAGGGACACAGGCAGTAGAGAAGTCAGCTCCCGTTTCTTGGTGCTTTCCTGGTCCTGGAATCATGACCCTATACCAGGTCATGTGACTAAACTGATCCCTGTCTCTCAGCAAGTCTAATAGCAGCTGCTTATTAAGTGCCTCCTCTGCCTAATGCACTTTACATGAGTTATTCCGTTTAATCGTCACCATCTTGGGAGACAAGGGGGAATCATCCCCATTTTACAGATGAGCAAACTCTGGCTGGGAATGATGCATTTGCCCAAACTCTCACCATAAGGAAGTTCCTGGGACATTTGAGCAAGAAAACGACCTCACTTCCACTTTAGCATGCAGATCACAGCATCTCATACAATCCTCAGGATGGCCTCAGGAAGCAGTGACTATTATCCCTGTGCACAGACGGGGAGAAGGCACTGAGGTACCCCTTGCAGAGGGTAGAGCTGGAATTGACACCCAGCTCTTTTCACTTCAAAACCCAGAATTGTGGGCTTCCCTGGTGGCGCAGTGGTTGAGAGTCCACCTGCCGATGCAGGGGACACGGTTTCGTGCCCCGGTCCGGGAAGATCCCACATGCCGCGGAGCGGCTGGGCCCCTGAGCCATGGCCGTTGAGCCTGCGCATCCGGAGCCTGTGCTCCGCAACGGGAGAGGCCACAGCAGTGAGAGGCCCGCGTACCGCAAAAAAAAACAACAACCCAGAATTGTGCCACATCAGTGAGCTCCCCACTGGGTTCCATGTGCTCCTTAAATGGGGTTTTGTGGACAGGAAATGCCCTTTTAAAGGCACTAGACACCAAGAAAGAGCCACAAACACCCTACCTAGGATAGGGCCTTTTTGAACTGTCAGCACCACCAAAAAGAGTGGGGAGCTTGGGGACGTGAGCTCTGACATGTGGTCAACACTCCAGGAAGTGCTTTACCTGTGATCTCCCTTAATTCTTCAATTAGATTTTTAGATTTTAATTTCTCTGCTATGAATTTTGTTTATACCTATGAAATCAATTCAGCAAACTTTATACACAGGAATATGTGTCAGGCAAATTGCTGCTGTCCTGGTAAACCCAAAGTTGAAACACAGCCATTGCATTCTCCCAATCTTGCTGAGTTTTCATCCCCTTCCACACAACTCTACCACCAGTGTGCAC
>NW_021700158.1:2365-2972 GCF_005190385.1 Monodon monoceros
AATCCCAAACCCTGAAAATTGTATGTTTTCTGTGAATACAAAGCAGTGAAAATAGTTGTTATGTGTGGATGGTGAGATTATGGGAGATGTTGAAATCCTTATTTATGGGATGAATTATTAACTATATACATGTTAAAATTTTTGTTTTCTCCTTACTCAGAGTGGTTCTACTTTCCTTGATAAAAATTGTGGGAAAACAAAATGAAATATACCTCCTCACACCTTGCCTTTTGTCTTCTTCTCTTCCGTTGAACGTGTCTAGAAAACAATCACAGGATCTCAGAGTTCAAAGTGACATTTGAGGTCATCTTAGCCAAAGACAACAACCCACGATATACTTAGGACACGACAGTCCAGTGATGGTTAATTCATTTCAAAATAGAGCTCTCCATTGTTGAATGAAGCTTATAGTGAGCTGAAATTTGTACCCTCCACTGCCCAAAAATAAGATTTAGTTCTTCCCTTTGGAGCCACAAAGAGCATGGGTATTCCCTGAATTTTTCTTAAAATAATAATCTATCAGCTCTTTACAAATAGCTATCAAAATACCTCCGCCGCACCATCTAAGAGCTCCCGATCCAGCATATGCCAGGTTTAATTCAAAGAA
>NW_021700158.1:2982-3488 GCF_005190385.1 Monodon monoceros
GGCCGGCAAGCCAAGCCCCGTGCTGGGCAGAGCAGGGGGGCAGCCTGAGCCAGGCCTCAGCTCAGTCCCAGACCACGTGGAGGCTTAGCCAGGAGAAGGAGGGTGAGCAGGGAAGAGAGGAAGCTCCGACCAAGAGGGTGGGAGAGGACTTTACAGAAGTGGCGGGGGACACGCATCAGCTCACCCCAAGCATCCCCATCACACTCTTCCCGTTCGCTCAGCCCCATTGCTCCATGCTCAGCCGGGCTACTGTTTCCTCCCTGTTACGTGGAGTATTTCATTACAGCCTAATCTTCTCAAGGCCCTGGGCTAAGCCGACTCTAACACAAGGAGGAAAGGTTAACAAGCACAGACGTGAAAATTCCTCACAGACCTCACCACACACGCTGTGAGTCAGGAGACAGCAACCAAAACGCACTGTGAGCCGCGCTGCTGAGGCGGCCAGAGCACAGCCAGAGGCAGCCCAGTGTCCGGGAACCTCGGAGCTGGAAATGGAAAAGCGCAAG
>NW_021700159.1:0-2576 GCF_005190385.1 Monodon monoceros
TTTGCATATATTGAAGAAGCCTTGCATTCCTTGGATAAACCCCACTTAATCATAGTGTATGATCCTTTTAACGTGCTGTTGGATTCTATTTGCTAGTATTTTGTTGAGGATTTTTGCATCTATGTTCATCAGTGATATTGGCCTGTCGTTTTCTTTCTTTGTGACATCTTTTTCTGGTTTTGGTATCAGAGTGATGGTGGCCTCGTAGAATGAGTTTGGGAGTGTTCCTCCCTCTGCTATATTTTGGAAGAGTTTGAGAAGGATGGGTGTTAGGTCTTCTCTAAATGTTTGATAGAACTCGCCTGTGAAGCCGTCTAGTACTGGGCTTTTGTTTGTTGGAAGGTTTTTTTTCTTTTTTTCAACATGTTTATTGGAGTATAATTGCTTTACAATGGTGTGTTAGTTTCTGCTTTATAACAAAGTGAATCAGTTATACATATACATATGTTCCTATATCTCTTCCCTCTTGTGTCTCCCTTCCTCCCACCCTCCCTATCCCACCCCAATAGGTGGTCACAAACCACCTAGGTGATCTCTCTGTGCTATGTGGCTACTTCCCACTAGCTATCAGTTTTACGTTTGGTAGTGCATATATGTCCATGCCATTCTCTCACTTTGTCACAGCTTACCCTTCCCCCTCCCCATATCCTCAAGTCTATGCTCTAGTAGGTCTGTGTCTTTATTCCCATCTTACTGCTAGGTTCTTAATGACTTTTTTTTTTCCCCTTAGTTTCCATATATATGTGTTAGCATACGGTATTTGTTTTTCTCTTTCTTACTTACTTCACTCTGTATGACAGACTCTAGGTCCATCCACCTCACCACAAATAACTCAATTTCGTTTGTTTTTATGGCTGAGTAATATTCCAATGTATATATTTGCCACATCTTCTTTATCCACTCATCCGATGATGGACACTTAGGTTGCTTCCATGTCATGGCTATTGTAAATAGAGCTTCAATGAACATTTTGGTATATGACTCTTTTTGAATTATGGTTTTCTCAGGGTATATGCCCAGTAGTGGGATTGCTGGGTCGTATGGTAGTTCTATTTGTAGTTTTTTAAGGAAACTCCATAGTGGCTGTATCAATTTACATTCCCACCAAAAGTGCAAGGGTTTTCCCTTTTCTCCACACCCTCTCCAGCATTTATTGTTTCTAGATGCTTTGATGATGGCCATTCTGACCAGTGTGAGATGACATCTCATTGTAGTTTTGATTTGCATTTCTCTAATCATTAATGATGTTGAGCATTCTTTTATGTGTTTGTTGGCAATTTGTATATCTTCTTTGGAGAAATTTCTATTTAGGTCTTCTGCCCATTTTTGGATTGGGTTGTTTGGTTTTTTTTTTTGTTATTGAGCTGCATGAGCTGCTTGTAAATTTTGGAGGTTAATCCTTTGTCAGTTGCTTCATTTGCAAATATTTTCTACCATTCTGAGGGTTGTCTTTTAGTCTTATCATTTCCTTTGCTGTGCAAAAGCTTTGAAGTTTCATTAGGTCCCATTTGTTTATTTTTGTTTTTATTTCCATTTCTCTAGAAGGTGGGTCAAAAAGGATATTGCTGTGATTTATGTCATAGAGTGTTCTGCCTATGTTTTCCTCTAAGAGTTTGATAGTTTCTGGCCTTACATTTAGGTCTTTAATCCATTTTGAGCTTCTTTTTGTGTAGGGTGTTAAGGAGTGTTCTAATTTCATACTTTTACATGTACCTGTCCAGTTTTCCCAGCACCACGTATTGAAGAGGCGGTCTTTTTCCACTATATATTCTTGCCTCCTTTATCAAAGATAAGGTGACCATATGTACGTGGGTTTAGCTCTGGGATTTCTATCCTGTTCCATTGATCTATCTTCCTGTTTTTATGCCAGTACCATACTGTCTTGATTACTGTAGCTTTCTAGAATAGTCTGAAGTCAGGGAGCCTGATTCCTCCAGCTCCTTTGTTCATACTCAAGATTGCTTTGGCTATTCGGGGTCTTTTGTATTTCCATACAAATTGTGAAATTTTTTTGTTCTAGTACTGTTAATAATGCCAGTGGTAATTTGATAGGAATTGCATAGAATCTGTAGATTGCTTTGGGTAGTAGAGTCATTTTCACAATGTTGATTCTTCCAATCCAAGAACATGGTATATCTCTCCATCTATTTGTATCATCTTATTTTCTTTCATCATTGTCTTATAATTTTAAGCATACAGGTCTTTTGTCTCCTTAGGTAGGTTTATTCCTAGATATTTTATTCTTTTTGTTGCAATGGTAAAATGGAGTGTCTTCTTAATTTCACTTTCAGATGTTTCATCACTAGTGTATAAGAATACAAGAGATTTCTACGCATTAATTTTATATCCTGCTACTTTCCCAAATTCATTGATTAGCTCTAGTAGTTTTCTGGTAGCATCTTTAGGATTCTCTATGTATAGTATCATGTCATCTGCAAACAGTGACAGCTTTACTTTTTCTTTTCCAATTTGGATTCCTTTTATTTCTTTTTCTTCTCTGATAGCTGTGGCTAAAACTTCCAAAACTACGTTGAATAAGAGTGGTGAGAGTGGGCAAACTTTTCTTGTTCCTGATC
>NW_021700160.1:0-2559 GCF_005190385.1 Monodon monoceros
GAAAGAAATACCTGTCAGTGTACTTTTGACCTTTTAACTCAGGGAAGATAGATGACAAACAAAACGAGTAGTTAAATCCTACCGTATATGGAGGTGAGACAAATGCTACAGGAAAAGTAAAGCAGGGAGGAGGGGTAGGGAGGGCAGGGGATTGCAAGTTATTAAAACAGAGGTCTGGAAATTCCTGCATTTGCATCAACATGGATGGACCCAGGGAATATTATGCTTAGTGAAATAAGTCAGAAAGTGAAAGAGAAATGCTGTATAATATCACCTACATGTGGAATCTAAAAAATAATACATATCAGTTTATATGCAAAACAGAAACAGACTCACAGATACAGGAAATAAACTAGTCACTACTGGGGGAGAAGGAAGTGGGGAGGAGCAAATTAGGGGTATGGGATGAAGAGATACAAACTACTATGTATAAAACCGATCATCAGCAAGGATATATTGTACAGCACAGGGAATTATAGTCATTACCTTCTAATAACTTTTAATGAAGTACAATCTGTAAAAATACTGACTCACTATGCTGTATACCTGAAACTAACATAATATTGTAAATTATCTATGCTTCAATGTAAAATAAAACTTACATAGCTCTGGTACCAAGAAAAGCAAACAAACAAAAACAAATGAGTAAGTGGGAAAACACATTCCAAACATCTAAGAAAAAAATAGTTTGTAATTTTGGAAATTCCTGAATCTGTAACTGGCAAGGGCTCACCAAAGTAGGCATCAACATTAAAAAGTTATTAACAGGACTTCCAGTTTCCTGTTCAGCCTGTTAGAAACTCAGAAGCTGCCACTCCATCCTCACAACAATCAAAAAGCTGAACAACCTGAAAAAGCAACAACTCTTCTTAGATCCTTGGGGGGGGTGGTGGTGGTAACAAATCAAACTATTTTCCCAAAATTGGAGATATTCACAGGCAAGTAGAGAGTTCCAACTTACCTGAGCAGAAGACCACAAGCTCAAACTTCCACAAGCACCAGTGCTGCAGTAGGAAAGCCTGAGCTATAATTGATGCATTTCTGGAAGCCCACTGTGGACAACTTTGAGAGCTAAACGCTCCAGCAAACCCAGTCAGACAGGAGCCCCCACAAATTGGCGAGATTTACATCCAAGAGCTTGACCAAGTTCCCATAGGAAATACCAGAGAAAACCCCCTTCAGGCGTCCAGCAGGGAAAGAAGAGGAGCCATTTTAAAAAGCAGCAGCACATTTTATTTTCCTTAACAAGGCTTGTCCTCAGGCGAAGCTAGTTAACCAGATTCTAAGCTGCTGGGATTTATTAGAGCCTAATTGACCTGGGGAAAAAAGCAATATGCAAACCTGCTGGCTCTGATTTTCTACCGGAGAGAAGAAAATACCCAATAGCAGTGCACTTTGGCTGTTTGGTCGCACCTAAGGAAGGGTGGGGATGGGAAGCACTGTGTGCAATTTACAGTTCAGAGGCATGGGCAGACTAAAGTACTGAGACCTGACTATAGCACTATAGTAAAGCTGCCTCCCCCTCCAAAACTTACCACTACATTACTCAAAGCCTACTTACAGATGTTTTTTTTATCCAGTGTATCATATCCAGTTAACAAACAAAAGCTAAAAGAAAACATACTCAAAGGCAGACAGTCAGACAGGAGCCTGCACAAGTTGGTGAGATTTACCTATGGGAGCTTGACTAGGTTTTCACAGAAACTATCAGAGAAAACCCCTCTCAGGCTTCAGGCAGGGAACGAGGAAGAGGAGCTATTTTTAAATGTACCAGGGCATTTGGTTTTTCTTAACAAGACCTGCCCTCAGGGGAAACCAGTTAACCAGAGTCTAAGCTGCTGGTGTTTATTAGAGCCTAACTGACCTGGGGATAAAAAACATGCAACCGTGCTAGCTCTAATTTTCTACTTGGAGAGAAGAAAGTAACCAATACTAGTGCACTTTAGCTATTTTGTCCCATCTAAGGAAGGGTGGGGATGAGGAGCTCTCTGTGCAGTTCATACTCCAGAAGCATAAGCAGACTAAAAATCTGAGACCTTATAGTAGAGCTTTCTCTCCCTCCACAACTTGCTACTACATTAGTAAAAGCCTAGCTACAGAACTCCTCTGCCCAGCAAGATTACTGTTTAGAATAGAGGCAGAGATAAAGAACTTCCCAGACAAGCAAAAACTAAAAGAATTTATCAATATTAAACCTACCCTAAAAGAAATGTGGCAGGGTCTTCGCTAAATGGAAAAAAAAAAAAAAGACTATACAGGAAAGGAAAAATCCCACTTGGAAAGGCAAATACATAGTAAGGATTAAAAATCACTTAAGCCAGTCGGTAGATTAAAAGACAAAATAGTGTAAAATCAAGTATAACTACAATTAACAGTTAAGGGGTAAGTATGAAGATGTAAAATGACATCCAAAACACAAAATGTGGGGGCAGGGAGTAAAAATATAGATCTTTTCGCACGTGTTGAAACAAACGACTACTAGCTTAAATCTGGGTCACAAGGATGCTTCAAGGAAAGAAATACCTGTCAGTGTACTTTTGACCTTTTAACTCAGGGAAG
>NW_021700161.1:0-1307 GCF_005190385.1 Monodon monoceros
CATCTCTTTAACTAAGACCCTATTGCTCACCCAACAAAGGCCCTGATACAGCTCCTACATCATGCCCTGACAGTGTCCCCAGCTAAGGGCCTGACGCTAGGCCTCACTCAGGCCCTGTGGCTCTCCCTAAGTCAGGCACTGGTGCTGTCCCTACCTGGAGCCATGATGCTGGTTCTAAATAAGGCCCTGATACTCTCAGTGACAAAGGTCTTGACACTATTCCTAGGTCATTTCCTGACACGATCCATAAACTTTACCCTAAACCTAGCCCTAGCAAATGTCCTGCCTCTTATGCTAATTGAAGCCCTTACTCTCTGCCTAACACAGACCCTGAATATACGACCAAGGCCGTGACACTGGCACTAAGGCCTACATGCTCGTCCTAAATGGGGCCCACAACTGACACTCAATAAAGCCCTAACACTCTTCCTAACTCAGGCCCTGACACGGTACCTAACAGAGGCCCAAATGCTAATCCTAACACAGGCCCTGACACTGTGTCTAACTAAGGCCCTGCTGCCGTCAATATCTAAAGTCCTGACGTTATCCTGAGCTAATATCCAGACCCATGTCTTACCAAGGTCCTGAAACTGTCCCAACGTAAGCCCTGACGCTGTCCCTAAGTGACGCCCTGAGGCTGTCCCTATCAGAGGCCCTGAGAAGGTCTTTAACGAAAACCCTAAAGCTGATCCTACATAGGCCCTTATACTACTCCTAAGTCATGCCCTGACACTGTCCCTCACTCAGGCCCTCAAGATAGGCCTCACTTGGGCCCTGTTGCCATACTTTAGTTTGGCTCTGATGCTGTGCCTACATCATCAAGCCCTGACACTGGTCCTAACTAAGGCCCTGATGCTCTCAATAACTAAGGTCTTCATGCTATCCCTAGCTCATTTCCTGACACTATCCCTGGCCTGGAACCTGAATCTCTCCCGAGCTAATTACCTGCCTCTTATCCTCACAGAAGCCCTAATGCTCTCCCTAACTAAGGCCCAGACTAGTGCTAACTAGGGCCCTAACACGGTCTCTAAATAAGGCCCGGAATCTGTCCCTAATATAAGCCCTGCTGCCGGCAATAACTAATATCTGGACACTATATCCTCAGCTAACATCCTGACCCATTTCTAAACAAAGTCCTGACACTGTCCCTAAGAAAGCCCTGTCACTGTCCCTAAGTGAAGGCCTGAGGCTGTGCCTAACTCAGGCCCTGAAGCTATGCCTACCTGAGGCCTTGAAGCTGTGACCACCTCAGGCCCTGAACATCTCTTTAACTAAGACCCTATTGCTCACCCAACAAAGGCCCTGAT
>NW_021700162.1:0-6863 GCF_005190385.1 Monodon monoceros
TAGGTTGCTTCCATTACCTGGATATTGTAAATAGTGATGCAATGAACATTGCGGTGAATGTCTCTTTTCGATTTATGGTTTTGTCTGGGTATATGCTCAGTAGTGGGATTGCTGTATCATATGATAATTCTATTCTTAGTTTTATAAGAAACTCCATAATGTTCTCCACAGTGACTGTATCTATTTACATTCCCAACAATAGTGGAAGAGGGTTCCTTATCTCCACACCCTTTCCAGCATTTGTTGTTTGTAGATTTTCTGATGATGCCCATTGTAACAGGTGTGAAGTGAAACAGCATGGATGAGTCTATTTCGTTGAGCAAAGAGTAGGTCTTGTCTATTACATATTTGGCTTATGGAACGGTATGTGTGCTAATTTCAATCTCTGGTTTTATACAGCACTCCAACTCAACTTTCCCCTTAAGCAAGCATAAGTTTTTATCTAAATGTGAGACTCTGTTCGGTTTTGGAATTCAGTTTATGTGTAGCCAAGTTTACACTCTCTCTATTAGTGATATCTTATGATAATTATCTTTCTCTGTGTGACATATTTCTCTTAGAATCATCATACTTAAATCCACTCAATTTGCTGCTACAGGCCTGATGACATTGATTTCATTGCTGAGTGATATTCCGTTGTATGTAAGTAGCACAACTCCTTTATCCATTTTTTTCTTTCTGGGATATTTAATTTGTACTGGACTCAAGGTTCTTGTAAACACAGCAGCCCTAAATTTTGTGTTGGCTGTGTCTTGTTGATTTTAATTTTCCTAAGCTATAGGGCCAAAAGTGGAAGTGCCCTAGGGTCTGTAGCTTTGTTTTTCAGATGTTTCAGGATACACCATAAACATCTCCAGAGTGTCTGTTGGCAATTTACATCCCGCCCATCAGCATAACAAGGCTCCCTGTTCTCCAAGGCCTGTCCTGTGTTTCTGGTTTTTACACTTTTTTTCAGATGGCCCTTTTGACGAATGGGAAATGAGACTTCATTGTAGTGCGGATTTCCATTTCTCGAGTGCTTGGTTGGCCAAAAAGGGCATATGTGTTTTTTCCTGAATATATTCAGGAAAAAATGTTTACGCACTTTTGTCCAAGTGCATCACTGTCAAAGATCTGCCGCTTTTCACATGCTTTAAATGCAATTCCAATCTACCTCCTGAAATATGATTCCTGCAATTCTGCCTCGTTTTCAAGTCCTCTTTGCAGACTTACTTCCATATATTTTTGACAATAGCTGTCATTTATAACTCTGCAGGTTTGTGAATTACAGTGCCCGTGATTTCCTTTCTTAACTCGTTTCCTTGAAAACTGGCCACAGAACTGCAGGTTTGCTTCAGGCCATAATCAGGGTCCGGCACGGCACTCTGATACTTTGGTTCATTCCACTTCCTGGTGGGAAATTAGAGTTAAATGTGCCCCTCCAGACAACTGCCTCACTCCTAGCCCCTTGGTAATGTGTGTCCTCTGGTTTGAGGCCACTAGTGCTGGGTTCCTCACCTTTGGTGATGTGGACCCACTGGAGTGAGGCCACTCCTGCCTGGATCCGATCCCCTTGGTGATGTGGGCCCTCTGGTGAGAGTCTGATCCTGACTGGGTTCCTCACTCTTCTGGGAGGTGGGTCCTCTGCTGTGAGGTAACACCTTCCTGGCTGGCACACGTCGCCTTGACCACATGGGCCCTCTGATTGCAGTTGGAGTGTGCTGGGAGCCTCCTCCCGTCGGTGATTAGGGCCCTCTGGCGTCAGGCCCTAACTGCTGGGCTCCCATACTTTTCTGATATGTGCCCTCTGGTGGGAGTACACTCCTGCCAGGTTCCCAACCCCATGGGAATGTGGGCCTTCTGTTCTGTGGTCCCAACAGCTGTGTTGTTCACAGTTTCATGATGAGCGCCCTCTGTTGTGAGTTCCCACCGGCCGAGATCCCATAGCCTCGCTGTTCCTTGCCGCATGCTAGGAGGTTCCAACTGCAGGATTCCTCACCATTTTTATTCTATGGGTCCTCTGTTTTGAGGCTCCTCCTGCCTGCCTCACTCCCAGCCCCTTGGAGATGTGGGTCCTATTGTTTAGGCCACATGTTCTGGCTTCCTCACCTTTCTATGATTTGGCCACACTGGTGTGAGGCCACTCCTGCCTGGATCCGTTCCCCTTGGTGTTGTGGCCCCTCTGGTGAGAGTCCGATCCTGGCTGGGTTCCTCACTCTTCTGTGAGGTGGGCCCTCTGTTGTGGGGTAACTCCTGCCTGGCTTGCTCCCGTTGCCTTGGTGACGTCGGACCCCTGGTGGCAGTTGGAGCCTTCTTGTACCCTCCTCTCCAAGGTGATGAGGGCCCTCTTGCGTCAGGCTCTAAGTGCTGGGCTCCCCACGATTTCTGATGTGAGCCCAGTGATGCCAGGACACTCCTGTAAGGTTCCAATCCTCATGGGGATGTGGGCCTTCTGCTCTGTGGTTGCAACACCTGGGTTGCTCACAGTTTCGTTATGTTGGCACTCCGGTGTTAGTTCACTCAGGCCTAGATCCCATAGCCTCTGTGCTCTGGGCCACCTGCCTGGAGGTTCCAACTGCTGGATTCCTCACCTTTCTTATACTTTGGGCCCTGTGTTTTGAGGCTCCTCTTCCTGCCTCACACCGAGCCCCTTGGTGATGTACGTCTTCTAGTTTGAGACCACGTGTGCCATTTCCCTCACCTTTTAGGGATGTGGCCCTACTGGTGCGATGACACTCCTGCCAGGTTCCCATCCCCATGCAGATTTCTACCTTCTGTTCTGAGGTCCCAGTGTCTGGGTTGCTCACAGTGTCAGGATGTGGGCCCTCTGCTGTGAGTTCAGTCCGGCATGGATCCAATAGCCTCGGTGCCCTGGGCCACCTGCTTGGAGCTTCCAACTGCTGGATTCCTCACCTTTTTTCTTCTATGGGCCCTGTGTTGTGAGACATCTCCTGCCTGACTCACTCCGAGCCCCTTTTTGATGTGGCTCTTCTGGTTTGAGGCCACATGTGCTTGGTTCCTCACCTTTCAATGATGTGGCCACACTGGTGTGAGCACACTCCTGCCTGGTTCGCATCCCCTTGGTGATGTGGGCCCTCTGGTGAGAGTCTGATCCTGGTTGGGTTCCTCACATTTCCGTGAGCTTGGCCCTCTGCTCTGACGTCACTGCTGCCTGGCTGGCACACCACGCCTCGGTGACGTCGGCCCTCTGGTGGCAGTTGGAGCATGCTGGGAGCCTCCTCCCCTCAGTGATGAGGGCCCTTTGGCGTCAGGCCCTAACTGCTGGGTACCCACATTTTCTAATACGTACTAAGGGGTGCGAGGACACTCCTGCCATGTTCCCATCCCCATGGGGATGTGGGCCTTCTGCTCTGTGGTCTGAAAGCCTGGGTTGCTCACAGCTTCGTGATGTTGGTTCTCTGGTGTTAGTTCACTCAGGCCTAGATCCCATAGCCTCTGTGCTCTGGGCCAACTGCTGGGAAGATCCAACAGCTGGATTCTGCACCTTTTTTATACTTTGGGCCCTGTGTTGCGAGGCTACTCCTGTCTGCCTCACTCCAAGCCCCTTGGTGATGTAGGTCCTCTGGTTTGAGGCCACATGTGCCGGTTGCATCACCTTTTAGGTATGTGGCCTCACTGGTGTGAGGACACTCCTGACTGGTTCCCATTCTCTTGTTGATGTGGGCCCTCTGGTGAGAGTCTGATCCTGGCTTGATTCCTCACACTTCTGGGAGGTGGGCCCTCTGCTGTGAGGTCACTCCTGCCTGGCTGGCACACGTCGCGTTGGCCACATGGGCCCTCTTGTTGCAGTTGGAGCGTGCTGAGAGCCTCCTCCTGTCTGTGATGAGGGCCCTCTGGCGTCAGGCCCTAACTGCTGGGCTCCCCACATTTTCTGATGTGCGCCCACTGGTGCGATGACACACCTTCCAGGTTCCCATCCCCATGCGGATTTGGGCCTTCTGTTCTGAGGTGCCAACGGCTGGGTTGCTCACAGTGTCAGGATGTGGGCCCTCTGCTGTGAGTTCACTCCGGCATGCATCCCATAGCCTCGGTGTTCTGGGCCACCTGCTTGGAGCTTCCAACTGCAGGATTCCTTACCTTTTTTCTTCTATGGGCCGTGTTGTGAGACACTTCCTGCCTGCCTCACTCTGAGCCACTTGTTGATGTGGGTCTCCTGGTTTGAGGCCACATGTGGTGGGTTCCTCGCCTTTCAATTATGTGGCCCCACTGGAGTGAGAACACTCCTGCCTGGTTCCCTTCCCCTTGGTGGTGTGGGCCCTCTGGTGAGAGTCTCATCCTGGTTGGGTTTCTCATAGTTCCGTAAGGTTGGCCCTCTGCCCTGAGGTCACTCCTGCCTGGCTGGCACACCCCGCCTTGGTGACGTCGGCCCTCTGGCAGCAGTTGGAGCATGCTGGGAGCCTTCTCCTCTCGGTGATGAGGACCCTCTGGTGTCAGGCCCTAACTGCTGGGTACCCACATTTTCTGATACGTGCTAAGTGGTGAGAGGACACTCCTGCCAGGTTCCCATCCCCATGCGGTTTTGGGCCTTCTGCTCTGGGGTCACAACGGCTGGGTTGCTCACAGTGTCAGGATGTGGGCCCTCTGCTGTGAGTTCGCTCCGGCATGGATCCCATAACCTCGGTGCTCTGGGACAACTGCTTGGAACTTCCAACTGCTGGATTCCTCACCTTTTTTCTTCTATGTGCACTGTGTTGTGAGACACATCCTCCCTGCCTCACTCCGAGCCCCTATTTGATGTGGGTCTTCTGGTTCGAGGCCACATGTGCTGGGTTCCTCACCTTTCAATGATGTGGCCCCACTGGTCTCAGAACACTCCTGCCTGGTTCGCATCCCCTTGGTGATGTGGGCCCTCTGGTGAGAGTCTGATCCTTGTTGGGTTACTCACACTTCCGTGAGCTTGGCCCTCTGCTCTGAGGTCACTCCTGCCTGGCAGGCACACCCCGCCTTGGTGACGTTGGCCCTCTGGTGGCAGTTGGAGCGTGCTGAGAATCTCCTGCCCTCGGTGATGAGGCCATCTCGCGTCAGGCCCTAACTGCTGGGTACCCACATTTTCTGATACATGCTAAGTGGTGCGAGGACACTCCTGCCAGGTTCCCATCCCTATGGGGATGTGGAACTTCTGCTCTGATGTCCAAACGGCTGGGTTGCTCAATGTTTCATGATGTGGGCCTTCTGCTGTGAGTTCACTGCGGCCTGGATCCCATAGACTGGGTGCTCTGGGCCACCTGCTGGGAGGTTCCAACTGTGGGATTCCTCACATTTTTTATTCTATGTGCCCTGCGTTGTGAGGCTAGTCCTGCCTGCCTCACTCCAAGCCCCTTGGAGATGTGGGTCCTCTGGTTTAGGCCACATGTTCTGGGTTCCTCACCTTTCCATTATTTGGCCACACTGGTGTGAGGATACTTCTGCCAGGTTCCAATCCCCTTGTTGATGTGGGCCCTGTGGTGAGAGTCTTATCCTGACTGGGTTCCTCACCCTTCTGTGACATATGCCCTCTGCTGTGAGGTCACTCCTCCCTGGCTGGCACACGTCACCTTGGTGACGTGGGCCCTCAGTTGTGATTTGGTGCCTGCTGGGTGTTTCCTCCCTTCGGTAATGAGGGCCCTCTGGCGTCAGGCCCTAACTCCTGGGCTCCCAAACTTTTCTGATGTGTGCCCTGTGGTGCGAGTACACTCCTTCCAGGTTCCCCACCCCTTGGCAATGTGGGCCTTCTGCTCTGTGGACACAACGGCTGGGTTGTTCACAGTTTCATGATGAGTGCCCTCTTTTGTGAGTTCACTCCGGCTGGGATCCCATAGCCTCGCTGTTTCTTGCCGCCTGCTGGGACGTTCCAACTGCGGGGTTCCTCACCTTTTTTATTCTATGAGCCCTCTGTTTCGAGGCTACTCCTGCTTACCTCATTCCCAGCCCCTTGGTGATGTGTGTCCTTTGGTTTGAGGCCAAGTGTGCTGGGCTTCTCAATTTTCGCTGATGTGGCCCCACTGGTGTGAGGACACTCCTGCCTGGTTCCCATCCAGTTGGTGTTGTGGGCCCACTGGTGAGAGCCTCATCCTAGTTGGGTTCCTCATACTTCTGTGAGGTGGGCCCTCTGCTCTGCGGTCAGTCCTGCCTGCTGGCACACCCTGTTTTGGCAACTTTGGCCCTCTGGTAGCAGTTGGAGTCTGCTGGGACCCTCCTCCCCTCGGGGATGAGGGCCCTCTTGCATCACGCCCTAACTGCTGGGCTCCCCACATTTTCTGATGTGTGCCCACTGGTGCAATGTGACTTCTGCCAGGTTCCCATCCCCATGGGGATGTGGGCCTTCTGCTCTGTGGTCCCAACGTCTGGGTTGCTCAGAGTTTCAGGATGTGGGCCCTCTGCTGTGAGTTCACTCCGGCCTGTATCCCATAGCGTCGGTGCTCTGGGCCGCCTGCTTGGTGGTTCCAACTTCTGGTTTCCTCACCTGTTTTATTCTATGGGCCCTCTGTTTTGAGTCTCTTCCTGCATGCCTCACTCCCAGCCCCTTCGTGATGTGTGTCCCCTTGTTTGAGGCCACATGTGCTGGGTTCCTCACCTTTCGCTGATGTGGCCCCCCCTGGTGTGAGGACACTCCTTCCTGGTTCCCATCCCCTTGGTGATGTGGGCCCTCTGGTGATAGTCTGATCCTGATTGGTTTCCTCACACTTCTGTGAGGTGGGCCCTCTTCTCTGAGGTCACTCCTGCCTGGCTTCCACACACCTCCTTGGCAACGTCGGCTCTCTGGTGGCATTTGGAGCCTGCTGAGAGCCTCCTTCCCTCGGTGATGAGGGCCTTCCGGCGTCAGGCCCTAACTGCTGGGTACCCACATTTTCTGATATGTGCTAAGTGGTGTGAGGACACTCCTG
>NW_021700162.1:9863-26795 GCF_005190385.1 Monodon monoceros
GGTGTGAGGACACTCCTGCCAGGTTCTCATCCCTATGGGGATGTGGGCCTTGTGCTCTGAGGTCCCAACGTCTGGGTTGCTCACAGTTTCATGGTGTGGCCCTCTGCTGTGAGTTCACTGTTGCCTGGAAACAATAGACTCGGTAATCTGGGCTGCCTGCTGGCAGGTTCCTACTGCTGGTTTCCTCAGCTTTTTTATTCTATGGGCCCTGTTTTGTCAGCCTACTCCTGTGTGGTTCACTCCGTGCCCCTTGGAGATGTGGATCCTCTTGTTCAGGCCACATGTGCTGGGTTCTCTCCTTTGTATGATGTGGCCCCACTGGTGGCAGTGTCAGGACACTCCTGCCTGTTTCCGATCCCCTAGGTGATATGGGCCCTCTGGTGAGAGTCTGATCCTGGTTGGGTTGCTCAAACTTCTGTGAGGTGGGCCCTCTTCTCTGAGGTCACTCCTGCCTGGCTGGCACACCCCGCCTTGGCGACGTCGGCCCTCTGGTGGGATTTGGTGCCTGCTGGGTGTCTCCTCCCCTCGGTAATGAGGGCCCTCTGGTGTCAGGCCCTAACCCCTGGGCTCCCAATATTTTCTGATATGCACCCTGTGGTTCGAGTACACTCCTGCCAGGTTCCCAACCCCATGGGAATGTGGGCCTTCTGCTCTGAGGTCCCAACCGTGGGTTGCTCAGTTTCATGATGAGGGCCCCCTGCTGTGAGTTCTCTCCGGCCTTGATCCCATAGCCTCGCTGCTCCTGGCCACCTGCTGGTAGGTTACAACTGCGGGATTCCTCACCTTTTTTCTTCTATGGGCTCTCTGTTTTGAGACTCCTCCTGCCTGCCTCATTCCCAGCCCCTTGGTGATGTGTGTCCTCTGGTTTGAGGCCACGTGTGCTGGGTCCCTCGCCTTCCGATGATGTGGCCCCCCTGGTGTGAGGACACTCCTGCCTGCTTCCTATCCCCTTGATGATGTGGGCCCTCTGGTGAGAGTCTGATCCTGGCTGGGTTCCTCACCATTCTGTGAGGTAGGCCCTCAGCTGTGAGGTCACTCCTGCCTGGCTGTTGCACGTCACCTTGGCGACATGGGTCCTCAGTTGGGAGTTAGGGCCTGCTTGGGGTCTCCTCCCCTTGGTAATGAGGGCCCTCTGGCGTCAGGCCCTAACTTCTGGGCTCCCAAAATTCTCTGATGTGCGCCCTGTGGTGCGAGTACACTTCTGCCAGGTTCCCAACCACATGGGAATGTGGGCCTTCTGCTCTAAGGTCCCAACATCTGGGTTGCTCACAGTTTCATGATGAGGGCCCTCTGTTTTGAGTTCAGTCAGGCCTGGATCCCATAGCCTCACTGCTCCTGAACGCCTGCTGGGAGGTTCCAACTGCGGGATTCCTCACCTTTTTTACGCTATGGGCCCTCTGTTTAGAGGCTCCTCCTGCCTGCCTCACTCCCAGCCCCTTGGTGATGTGTGTCCTGTAGTTTGAGGCCACGTGTGCTGGGTCCGTCACATTTCGGTGATGTGGCCCCACTGGTGTGAGGACACTCCTGCCTGGTTTCCATTCCCTTGGTGATGTGGGCCCTCTGGTGAGAGTCTGATCCTCTTTGGGTTCCTCACACTTTTGTGTTGTTGGCCCTCTGCTCTGAGGTCACTCCTGCCTGGCTGGCACACCCCGCATTGTCGACGTCGGCCCTCTGGTAGCAGTTGGAGCTTGCTGGGAGCCTCCTCTCCTCAGTGATGAGGGCCCTCTTGCGTCCGGCCCTAACTGCTGGGCTCCCCACCTTTTCTGATGTGTGCCCACTGGTGTGATGACACTCCTGCTTGGTTCCCTTCCCTATGGGGATGTGGGCCTTGTGCTCTGAGGTCACAACAGCTGGGCTGCTTACAGTATCACGATGAGGGTCCTCTGTTGTGAGTTCATCAGTGCCTGGATCCCATAGCCTCGGTGCTCTGGGCCACCTGCTGGGATGTTCCAACTGCTGGATTCCTCGCCTTTTTTATACAATGGGCCATGTGTTTTGAGGTTAATCCTGCCTGCCTCGCTCCGAGACCCATGGTGATGTGGGTCCTCTGGTTTGAGGCCACATGTGCTGGGTACCTCAACTTTCGATGATGTGGCCCCACGGGTGTGAGGACACTCCTGCCTGGTTCCCAGCCACTTGCTTATGTGGGCACTCTGGTTAGAGTCTGATCCTAACTGGGTTCCTTACCTTTCTGTGAGGTGGGCCCTCTGATATGAGGTCACTCCTGCCTGGATGGCTCACATCGCCTTGTCGACGTAGGCCCTCTGTTGACCACTGAAGCATGCTGGGAGCCTCCTACCCTCTTTAATGAGGGCCCTGGAAGAAACGCATATGCCCTTTTTGACCAAGTGCATCATTGTCGAGGTTCTGCCTCTTCTCCTATACTTTCAGAGGACTTCCCGTCTACCTCCTGAAATCGTATTCCTGGAATTCTGCCCCGCGTTCAAGTCCCCTTTGCAGCCTTACTTCAATATACTTTTGGACGATAGCTGTCATTTATAACTCTGCAGGTTTGTGAATTACAGGGCCCCTGAGCTCCTTTCTTCAACTCGCTTTCTTGTGAGCTGGCCGCAAAACCGGAGGATTGCTTCAGGCCCTAATCTGGTTCCGGCACGGCATGCTGAGCCTTTGGCTAATTCCTCTTCCTGTTGGGAAATGAGCATTAAATTTGCTCGTGGAGACACCTACAGCTAATCTCTCATTGGTTCTCCCTATTCCTGTTCATCTTGCACAGAAATTCCAAACTGTGCCAAACAGGAGGTTAAAGGCACTGACTCTCCAAGTGGGGAGAGTGTTAGTAAAGCGTCTGGAATGGTAAAACCGAGTACGAGGGGACAAAAACTGAGATGCATTTAAAAAGGTTTCCCGGTCACACGGTGGACCATATTCCGGGTTTCCCATGCATGTTTTACCTGAAGGAAGAATCC
The DNA here is from genome assembly GCF_005190385.1 of Monodon monoceros. NCBI lineage: Eukaryota > Metazoa > Chordata > Mammalia > Artiodactyla > Monodontidae > Monodon > Monodon monoceros. Next base: position 12,791 of record NW_021700162.1, read on the forward strand.
CTTAAACCTGGAGAGTTGGGACTCACGGAATGGGTACCATGCAGTATGACTTCAAAGGGTTTCCTTTGCTCACCGAACGTCACCAATGCTATCAGCCCGAAGTGTCCAGCCTTATGTCCCACTCAGCTCGGGGTGTAGATGTGGTAAATCCAGGTTGCATCACAAGCCCTGAATGAATTATTTAAGAATTGCTCTCTATTTCACTGTCATTGTGTTTTGTTTTTGTAATTTATTTTGATAATGGTATTTATCGGATTTTCACTGCTGCGTTTATGCCACTGTACATATGCTTGATTCTCTTATGGAGACATAGAGATCCATGGGTTTTAAGATTCTTATTAGTCAGGTATATTCCTAGGCATTGAATATGCGGTGTTGAGTCCATTTCGTGGAGCAAGGAGTAGGTCCTGACTATTACATATTTGCTTATGGAAAGGTATCTGTGCTAATTTCAATCTCTGGTTTTATGCAGCACCACAACTCACCTTTCCCCTTAAGCAAGCATAAGTTGGTTTTCTAAATTTGAGACCCTTTTCTGTTTTGTAATTGAGTTCATGTGCAGCCATATTTACATTCCGTGTACTTGAGATATCTTATGGTGTTTCTTTTTCTGTGTGACTTAGTTAACTTAGAATCATCGTACCTGAATCCACTCATTATGCTGTGACCGGCCTCATGACATAGATTTCATTGCTGAGTGATATTCCATTGTACGTACGTACCACAACTTCTTTATGCATTTTTCGCTTTCTGGGATATTTCACTTGTACCGTAGAAGAGGTTCTTGTAAGCAGAGCCGTCCAAAATTTATGAGTGGCTGTGTCTTTTTGATTTTAATTTCCCTAAGCTATAGAACCATAAGTTGAAGTGCCATAGGCTCCGATGCTTAGTTTTTTAGGTGTTTGAGGAAACACCATACACTTCTCCAGAGTAGCTGTTGGCAATTTACATCCCGCCCATCAGCATAACAAGGCTCCCTGTTCTCCATGGCCTGTCCTGCCTTTCTGGATTTTTCACTTTTTTCAGTTGTCCCTTTTGACAGGGGGGCAGTGAGACTTCATTGTAGTGCAGATTTCTTTACAGGCTTGCTTGTTTGGCCAAAAAGGGCGTATGCGTTTTTTCCTGAATATATTCAGGAAAAAACGCATACGCCTTTTTGACCAAGTGCATCATTGTCGACTTTCTGTGTCTTTCCCTATGCTTTAAATGCAATTCCAGCCTGCCCCTGAAATCGTTTTCCTGCAATTCTGCCCCACTTTCAACTCCTCTACGCAGCCTTACTTCAATATATTTTTGGACGATAGCTGTCATTTATAACTCTGCAGGTTTGTGAATGACAGTGCGCCTGAGCTCCTTTCTTCTTCTCACTTTCTTGTGAGCTGGCCGCAAACCCGCAGGATTGCTTCAGTCCCTAATCTGGTTCCGGCACAGCACGCTGATCCTTTGGTAAATTCCTCTTCCTGGTGGGAAATGAGTGTTCCATTTGCCCATGCAGACACCTACAGCTAGTCTCTCATTGGTTCTCCCTATTCCTGTTCATCTTGCGCAGAAATTGCAAACTGTGCCAAACAGGAGGTTAAAGGCACCGACTCTCCAAGTGGGGAGAGTGTTAGTAAAGGGTCTGGAAAGGTGAATCCGAGTAAAAGGGGACGAAAACTGAGATGCGTTTGAAAACATTTCCCGGTGACACGGTGCACCATACTGTGGGTTTCCCATGCATGTTTTAGCTGAAGGAAGAATCCCTTAAACCTGAAGAGATGGGACCCATGGAATGGGTACCATGCAGTATGACTTCAAAGGGTCTGCATTAGCTCATCGAACCTCACCAATGCTATCAGCCCAATATGTCCAACCTTATGTCTCACTCAGCTCTTGGTGTAGATGTGGTAAATCCAGGTTACATCACAAGCCCTGAATGAATAATTTAAGAATTGCTCTCTATTTCACTGTCATTGTGTTTCTTTTTGTAATTCATTTTCATAATGGTATTTATCGGATTTTCTCTGCTGCGTTCATGCCGCTGTACACATGCTTGAGTCTCTTACAGAGACATATAAATCCATGGGTTTGAAGATTCTTACTAGTCAGGTGTATTCCTAGGCGTTGAATATGTGGTGTTTAGTCCATTTCGTTGAGCAAGGAGGGGGTCATGAGTATTACATATTTGGCTTATGGAAAGGTATCTGTGCTAATTTCTATCTCTGGTTTTATGCAGCACCCCAACTCACCTTTCCCCTTAAGCAAGCATAAGTTGATTTTCTAAATTTGAGACCCTGTTCTGTTTTGTAATTCAGTTCATGTGTAGCCAAGTTTACATTCCTTGTATTAGTGATATCTTATGATGTTTCATTTTCTGTGTGACTTATTTAACTTAGAATCATCGTACCTGAATCCACTCATTACGCCACGACGGGCTTGATGACATAGATTTCATTGGTGAGTGATATTCCATTATACATACGTACCGCAACTTCTTTTTCCATTTTTCACATTCTGGGATATTTAACTTGTACCGTAGACGAGGTTCTAGTAAACAGAGACGTCCAAAACTTTGGGGTGGCTGTGTGTTTTTGATTTTCATTGCCGTGATCTATAAGACCATAAGTGGAAGTGCCGTAGTCTCCGTTGCTTTGTTTTTTAGGTGTTTCAGGAAACACAATACACATCTCCAGTGTGGCTGTTGGCAATTTACATCCCGCCCATCAGCATAACAAGGCTCCCTGTTCTCCATGGCCTGTTCTGTCTTTCTGGATTTTACACTTTTCTCAGATGGCGCTTTTGACCGCAGGGCTGTGAGACTTCATTGTAGTGCAGATTTCTTTAACATGCTTGCTTGGTTGGCCAAAAAGGGCGTATGCATTTTTTCCTGAATATATTCAGGAAAAAACGCATACACCCTTTTTGGCCAAGTGCATCATTGTCGACGTTCTGCCTCTTTTCCTGTGCTTTAAGTGCAATTCCAGTCTACCCCCTGAAATCGTTTTCCTGAAATTCTGCCCCGTTTTCAAGTCCTATTCGAAAACTTACTTCAGTACATTTTTGGACAATAGCTGTCATTCATAACTCTGCAGGTTTGTGAATTACAGTGCCCCTGAGCTCCTTTCTTCAACTCGCTTTCTTGTGAGCTGGCCACAAAACCGCAGGATTGCTTCAGGCCCTAACCTGTTTCCGGCAGGGCACGCTGAGCCTTTGGTTAATTCCTCTTCCTGGTGGGAAATGAGCGTTCCATTTGCCCGTGCAGACACCTACAGCTAGTCTCTCATTGGTTCTCCCTATTCCTGTTCATCTTGCGCAGAAATTGCAAACTGTGCCAAACAGGATGTTAAAGGCACTGACTCTCCAAGTGGGGAGATTGTTAGTAAAGCGTCTGGAATAGTGAACCCGAGTACCAGGGGACGAAAACTGAAATGCATTTGAAAACGTTTCCCAGTCACATGGTGCACCATACTCTGGGTTTCCCATGCATGTTTTAGCTGAAGGAAGAATCCCTTAAACCTGGAGAGTTGGGAACCATGGAATGGGTACCATGCAGTATGACTTCAAAGGGTCTGCGTTTGCTCACCGAACCTCACCAATGCTATCAGCCCGAAATGTGCAGCCTTATGTCTCACCCAGCTCTGGGTGTAGATGTGGTAAATCCAGGATGCATCACGAGCCCTGAATGAATTATTTAAGAATTGCTCTCTATTTCACTGTCATTGTGTTTGTTTTTGAAATTTATTTTCATAATGGGATTTATCGGATTTTCACTGCTGCGTTTAGGCCGCTATACACACGCTTGATTTCCTTATGGAGACATATAAATCCATGGGTTTTAAGATTCTTACTTGTCAGGTATCTTCCCAGGCGTTGAATATGGGGTGTTGAGCCCATTTCGTTGAGCAAGGAGTAGGTCTTGTGTTTTATATATTTGGCTTATGGAACGGTATCTGTGCTAATTTCAATCTCTGGTTTTATGCAGCACCCCAACTCACCTTTCCCCATAAGCAAGCATAAGTTGGTTTTCTAAATTTGAGACCCTGTTCTGTTTTGTAATTCAGTTCATGTGTAGCTAAGTTTACATTCCGTGTATTAGTGATATCCTATGATGTTCCTTTTTCTGTGTGACTTATTTCTCGTAGAATCATCGTACCTGAATCCACTCATTATGCCGCTACATGCCTGATGACGTAGATTTCCTTGCTGAGTGATATTCCATTGTACGTGCGTACCACAACTTCTTTATCCATTTTTTGCTTTCTTCATATATTTACCTTGTAACGTAGACGAGGTTCTTGTAAAAAGAGCCGTCCCAAACTTTCGGCTCGCTCTGTGGTTTTGATTTTAATTTCCCTAAGTTATAGGACCATAAGTGGAAATGCCATAGGCTGTGTTGCTTTGTTTCCTACGTGTTTCAGGATACACCATACACTTCTCCACATTGGTGTTGGCAATTTACATCCGGCCCATCAGCATAACAAGGCTCCATGTTCTCCATGACCTGTCCTGCCTTTCTGGATTTTACACATTTTTCAGATGGCCCTTTTGACCGGGGGGCAGTGAGACTTCATTGTAGTGCAGATTTCCTTTACACGCTTGCTTGGTTGGCCAAAAAGTGCGTATGCGTTTTTTCTTGAATATATTCAGGAGAAATGCATACGCCCTTTTTGGCAAAGTGCATCATTGTCGACATTCTGCCTCTTTTCCTATGCTTTAAGTGCAATTCCAGTCTACCCACTGAAATCGTTTTCCTGAAATTCTGCCCCGCTTTCAAGTCCTGTTTGAAGATTTACTTCAGTACATTTTTGGACGATAGCTGTCATTCATAACTCTGCAGGTTTGTGAATTAGAGTGCCCCTGAGCTCCTTTCCTCAACTCGCTTTCTTGAGAGCTGGCCGCAAAACCGCAGGATTGCTTCAGGCCCTAATCTGTTTCCGGCAGGGCACCCTGAGCCTTTGGTTAATTCCTCTTCCTGGTGGGAAATGAGCATTCCATTTGACTGTGCAGACACCTACAGCTAGTCTCTCATTGGTTCTCCCTATTCCTGTTCATCTTGCGCAGAAATTGCAAACTGTGCCAAACAGGAAGTTAAAAGCACTGACTCTCCAGTTGGGGAGAGTGTTAGTAAAGCGTCTGGAATGGTGAACCCGAGTACCTGGGGACAAAAACTGAGATGCATTTGAAAACGTTTCCCAATCACACGGTGGACCATACTCTGGGTTTCCCATGCATGTTTTAGCTGAAGGAAGAATCCCTTAAACCTGGAGAGCTGGGACCCATGGAATGGGTACCATGCAGTATGACTTCAAAGGGTCTGCGTTTGCTCACCGAACCTCACCCATGCTATCAGCCCGAAGTGCCCAGTCTTATGGCTCACCCAGCTCTGGGTGTAGATGTGGTAATTCCACGTTGCATCACAAGCCCTGAATGAATTATTGAAGAATTGCTCTCTATTTCACTGTCATTGTGTTTTGTTTTTGAAATTTATTTTGATAATGGGATTTATCTGATGTTCACTGCTGCATTGAGGCCGCTGTACACATGCTTGATTTCCTTATGGAGACATATAAATCCATGGGTTTTAAGATTCTTACTTGTCAGGTATCTTCCCAGGCGTTGAATATGGGGTGTTGAGTCCATTTCGTTGAGCAAGGAGTAGGTCTTGTCTATTATATATTTGGCTTATGGAACGGTATCTCTGCTAATTTCAATCTCTGGTTTTTTGCAGCACCCCAACTCACCTTTCCCCATAAGCAAGCATAAGTTGGTTTTCTAAATTTGAGTCCCTGTTCTGTTTTGTAATTCAGTTCATGTGTAGCTAAGTTTACATTCCATGTATTAGGGATATCGTATGATGTTTCTTTTCCTGTGTGACTTATTTCTCGTAGAATCATCATACCTGAATCCACTCATTATGCTGCTATGGGCCTGATGACGTAGATTTCATTGCTGAGTGATATTCCATTGTACGTGCGTACCACAGCTTCTTTATCCATTTTTTGCTTTCTCGGATATTTAACTTGTACCGTAGGCCACGTTCTTGTAAACAGAGCCGTCCCAAACTTTGGGGTGGCTGTGTGTTTTTGATTTTAATTTCCCTAAATTATAGGACCATAAGTGGAAGTGCCATAGGCTGTGTTGCTTTGTTTCCTACGTGTTTCAAGATACACCATACACTTCTCCAGAATGCCTGTTGGCAATTTACATCCCGCCCATCAGCATAACAAGGCTCCCTGTTTTCCATGACCTGTCCTGCCTTTCTGGATTTTGCACTTTTTTCAGATTGCCCTTTTGACCGGGGGGCAGTGAGACTTCATTGTAGTGCAGATTTCCTTTACACGCTTGTTTGGTTGGCCAAAAAGGGCATATGTGATTTTTCCTGAATATATTCAGGAAATAACGCATATGCCCTTTTTGGCCAAGTGCATCATTGTCGACATTCTGCCTCTTTTCCTGTGCTTTAAGTGCAATTCCAGTCTACCCCCTGAAATCGTTTTCCGGAAATTCTGCCCCGCTTTCAAGTCCTCTTCGAAGACTTACTTCAGTACATTTTTGTACGATAGCTGTCATTCATAACTGTGCAGGTTTGTGAATTACAGTGCCCCTGAGCTCCTTTCTTCAACTCGTTTTCTTGTGAGCTGGACGCAAAACCGCAGGATTGCCTCAAGCCCTAATCTGTTTCCGGCAGAGCTTACTGAGCCTTTGGTTAATTCCTCTTCCTGGTGGGAAATGAGCGTACCATTTGCCCGTGCAGACACCTACAGCTAGTCTCTCACTGGTTCTCCCTATTCCTGTTCATCTTGCGCAGAAATTGCAAACTGTGCCAAACAGGAGGTTAAAGGCACTGACTCTCCAAGTGGGGAGAGTGTTAGTAAAGCATCTGGAATGGTGAACCCGAGTACCAGGGCACAAAAACTGAGATGCATTTGAAAACGTTTCCCAGTCACACGGTGGACCATACTCTGGGTTTCCCATGCATGTTTTAGCTGAAGGGAGAATCCCTTAAGCCTGGAGAGTTGGGACCCATGGAATGGGTACCATGCAGTATGACTTCAAAGGGTCTGCGTTTGATCACCGAACCTCACCAATGCTATCAGCCAGAAGTGTCCAGCCTTATGTCTCACCAAGCTCTGGTTGTAGATGTGGTAAATCCAGGTTGCATCACAAGCCCTGATTGAATTATTTAAGAAATGCTCTCTATTTCACTGTCATTGTGTTTTGTTTTGAAACTTATTTTGATAATGGGATTTATCGGATTTTCACTGCTGCCTTTAGGCCACTGTACACAAGCTTGATTTCCTTATGGAGACATATAAATCCATGGGTTTTAATATTCTGACTTGTCAGGTATCTTCCCAGGCGTTGTATATGGGGTGTTGATTCCATTTCGTTGAGCAAGGAGTAGGTCTTGTCTATTATATATTTGGCTTATGGAACGGTATCTGTGCTAATTTCAATCTCTGGTTTTATGCAGCACCCCAACTCACCTTTCGCCATAAGCAAGCATAAGTTGTTTTTCTAAATTTGAGACCCTGTTCTGTTTTGTAATTCAGTTCATGTGTAGCCAAGTTTATATTCCGTGTATTAGTGATATCTTATGATGTTTCTTTTTCTGTGTGACTTATTTCTCGTAGAATCATCGTACCTGAATCCACTCATTATGCTACTAGTGGCCTGATGATGTAGATTTCATTGCTGAGTGATATTCCATTGTACGTGCGTACCACAATTGCTTTATCCATTTTTTTCTTTCTCGGATATTTAACTTGTACCGTAGACGAGGTTCTTGTAAACAGAGCCGTCCCAAACTTTGGGGTGGCTGTGTGTTTTTGATTTTAATTTCCCTAACCTATAGGACCGTAAGTGGAAGTGCCATAGGCTCTGTTGATTTGTTTCCTACGTGTTTCAGGATACACCATACACTTCTCCAGAGTGGCTGTTGGCAATTTACATCCAGCCCATCAGCGTAACAAGGCTCCCTGTTCTCCATGACCTGTCCTGCCTTTCTGGATTTTACACTTTTTTCAGATAGCCCTTTTGACCGGGTGGCAGTGAGACTTCATTGTAGTGCAGATTTCCTTTACAAGCTTGCTTGGTTGGCCAAAAAGGGCGTATGCGTTTTTTCCTGAATATATTCAGGAAAAAACGCATACGCCCTTTTGGCCAAGTGCATCATTGTCGACATTTTGCCTCTTTTCCTATGCTTTAAGTGCAATTCCAGTCTACCCCCTGAAATCGTTTTCCTTAAATTCTGCCCCGCTTTCAAGTCCTCTTCGAAGACTTACTTCAGTACATTTTTGGACGATAGCTGTCATTCATAACTCTTCAGGTTTGTGAATTACAGTGCCCCTGAGCTCCTTTGTTCAACTCGCTTTCTTGTGAGCTGGCCGCAAAACCGCAGGATTGCTTCAGGCCCTAATCTGTTTCCAGCAGGGCACACTGAGCCTTTGGTTGATTCCTCTTCCTGGTGGGAAATGAGCGTTCCATTTGCCCGTGCAGACACCTACAGCTAGTCTCTCATTTGTTCTCCCTATTCCTGTTCATCTTGGGCAGAAATTGCAAACTGTGCCAAACAGGAGGTTAAAGGCACTGACTCTCCAAGTGGGGAGAGTGTTAGTAAAGCTTGTGGAATGGTGAACCCGAGTACCAGGGGACGAAAACTGAGATGCATTTGAAAACGTTTCCCAATCACACGGTGGACCATATTCTGGTTTTCCCATGCATGTTTTAGCTGAAGGTAGATTCACTTAAACCTGGAGAGTTGGGACCCATGGAATGGGTACCATGCAGTATGACTTCAAAGGGTCTGCATTTGCTCACCGAACCTCACCAATGCTATCAGCCCGAAGTGTCCAGCCTTATGTCTCACCCAGCTCTGGGTGAAGATGTGGTAAATCCAGGTTGCATCACAAACCCTGAATGAATTATTGAAGAATTGCTCTCTATTTCACTGTCATTGTGTTTTGTTTTTGAAATTTATTTTGATAATTGGATTCATCGGATGTTCACTGTTGCATTTAGGCCGCTGTACACACGCTTGATTTCCTTATGGAGACATATAAATCCATGGGTTTTAAGATTCTTACTTGTCAGGTATCTTCCCAGGCGTTGAATATGGGGTGTTGAGTCCATTTCGTTGAGCAAGGAGTAGGTCTTGTCTATTATATATTTGGCTTATGGCACGGTATCTCTGCTAATTTCAATCTCTGGTTTTATGCAGCACCCCAACTCACCTTTCCCCATAAGCAAGCATAAGTTGGTTTTCTAAATTTGAGACCCTGTTCTGTTTTGTAATTCAGTTCATGTCTAGCCAAGTTTACATTCCTTGTATTAGTGATATCTTATGATGTTTCTTTTTCTGTGTGACTTATTTCTCGTAGAATCATCGTACCTGAATCCACTCATTATGCCGCTACTGGCCTGATGACGTAGATTTCATTGCTGAGTGATATTCCATTGTACGTGCGTACCACAACTTGTTTATGCATTTCTTGCTTCCTCAGATATTTAACTTGTACCGTAGACGAGGTTCTTGTAAACAGAGCCGTCCCAAACTTTGGGGTGGCTGTGTGTTTTTGATTTTAATTTCCCTAAGCTATACGACCATAAGTGGAAATGCCATAGGCTGTGTTGCTTTGTTTCCTACGTGTTTCAGGATACACCATACACTTTTCCAGAGTGGCTGTTGGCAATTTACATGCCGCCCATCAGCGTAACAAGGCTCCCTGTTCTCCATGACCTGTCCTGCCTTTCTGGATTTTACATTTTTTTCAGATGGCCCTTTTGACCAGGGGGCAGCAAGACTTCGTTGTAGTGCAGATTTCCTTTACACGCGTGCTTGGTTGGCCAAAAAGGGCGTATGCGTTTTTTCCTGAATATATTCAGGAAAAAACGCATACGCCCTTTTTGGCCAAGTGCATCACTGTCGACATTCTGCCTCTTTTCCTATGCTTTAAGTGCAGTTCCAGTCTACCCCCTGAAATCGTTTTCCTGAAATTCTGCCCCGCTTTCAAGTCCTCTTCGAAGACTTACTTCAGTACCATTTTGGACGATAGCTGTCATTCATAACTCTGCAAGTTTGTGAATTACAGTGCCCCTGAGCTCCTTTCTTCAACGCGCTTTCTTGTGAGCTGGCCACAAAACCGCAGGGTTGCTTCAGGCCCTAATCTGTTTCCGGCAGGGCACGCTGAGCCTTTGGTTAATTCCTCTTCCTGGTGGGAAATGAGTGCTCCATTTGCCCGGGCAGACACCTACAGCTAGTCTCTCATTGGTTCTCCCTATTCCTGTTCATCTTGCGCAGAAATTGCAAACTGTGCCAAACAGGAGGTTAAAGGCACTGACTCTCCAAGTGGGGAGAGTGTTAGTAAAGCGTCTGGAATGGTGAACCCGAGTACCAGGGGACGAAAACTGAGATGCATTTGAAAACGTTTCCCAATCACACGTTGGACCATACTCTGGGTTTCCCATGCATGTTTTAGCTGAAGGAAGAATCCCTTAAACCTGGAGAGTTGAGACCCATGGAAGGGGTACCATGCAGTATGACTTCAAAGGGTCTGCGTTTGCTCACTGAACCTCACCAATGCTATCAGCCCGAAGTGTCCAGCCTTATGTCTCACCCAGTGCTGGGTGTAGATGTGGTAAATCCAGGTTGCATCACAAGCCCTGAATGAATTATTAAAGAATTGCTCTCTATTACACTCTCATTGTGTTTTGTTTTTGAAATTTATTTTGATAATTGGATTTATTGGATTTTCACTGCTGCGTTTAGGCCGCTGTACACACGCTTGATTTCCTTATGGAGACATATAAATCCATGGGTTTTAAGATTCTTACTTGTCAGGTATATTCCCAGGCGTTGAATATGGGGTGTTGAGTCCATTTCGTTGAGCAAGGAATAGGTCTTGTCTATGATACAGTTGTCTTATGGAACGGTATCTGTGCTAATTTCAATCTCTGGTTTTATGCAGCACCCAAACTCACCTTTCCCCATAAGCAAGCATAAGTTGGTTTTCTAAGTTTGAGACCCTGTTCTGTTTTGTAATTCAGTTCATGTGTAGCCAAGTTTACATTCCGTGTATTAGTGATACCTTATGATGTTTCATTTTCTGTGTGACTTATTTCTCGTAGAATCATCGTACCTGAATCCAGTCATTATGCCACTATGGGCCTCATGACGTAGATTTCATTGCTGAGTGATATTCCATTGTACGTGCGTACCGCAACCTCTTTATCCATTTTTTGCTTTCTCGGATATTTAACTTGTACCGTAGAAGAGGTTCTTGTAAACAGAGCCGTCCCAAACTTTGGGGTGGCTGTGTGTTTTTGATTTTAATTTCCCTAAACTATAGGACCATAAGTGGAAGTGCCATAGGCTGTGTTGCTTTGTTTCCTACATGTTTCAGGAAACACCATACACTTCTCCAGAGTGGCTGTTGGCAATTTACATCCCGCCCATCAGCATAACAAGTCTCCCTGTTCTCCATGGCCTGTGCTGCCTTTCTGGATTTTACACTATTTTCAGATGGCTCTTTTGACCAGGGGGCAGTGAGACTTCATTGTAATGCAGATTTCTTTAACATACTTCCTTGGTTGGCCAAAAAGTGCGTATGCGTTTTTTCCTCAATATATTCAGGAAAGAACGCATACACCCTTTTTGGCCAAGTGCATCATTGTCAACGTTCTGCCTCATTTCCTATGCTTTAAATGCAATTCCTGTCTACCCACTGAAATCATTTTCCTGCAATTCTGCCCCACTTACAAGTCCTCTTCGCAGCCTTCCTTCAATATATTTTTGGACGATAGCTGTCATTTATAACTCTGCAGGTTTGTGAATTACAGTGCCCCTGAGCTCCTTTCTTCAACTCGGTTTCTTGTGAGCTGCCCGCAAACCCGCAGGATTGCTGCAGGCCCTAATCTGTTTCCGGCAGGGCTCGCTGAGCCTTTGGTTAATTCCTCTTCCTGGTGGGAAATGAGCGTTAAATTTGCCCCGTGCAGACACCTTCACACGAGTCGTCATGGTGCCCCTTTGCCCCGGTTATCTCTACGGAGGTTGGAGTTGGAGGGCATCCTCACTCAAGGTCAGTGTGCCCACGGAGCCAACCCTGCAACTTCAGGGCATGGTTGGGGTTTAGGATCACCACGTGTGGTCATTTTCCCTTAGGAGGGAGGTCGCCTTTTGGGCTGCTGATTTCCAGGTTTTCAGATACTGCCAGTAGCTTGGCCAGATGTGGCGGTGGGCCAAGTCCCTTGGTGAACTTAGTTTATCCTACCTGGATCGCATTCTTGCATTTTTCCATTTCAAGTGGTCCCAGGTTTTGCACTAATACTCCAATGGCGATTCACCATTCACCAGGAATGTAAAGGTCAAAGGGTTTAGCTAAATTAGGGAGTTCCAGGACAAGGGTCTGAATTGACTGCTCTTTCCATTCTTGAAAGGCCACTTCTACATTCTATTCAAAAGCATCATCATCTTTTCCTTTCAGTGTTTCATATAGAGGCCCAGTTAGTAGACTGTAGATAGGGATCCAGAAGCAGCAAACCCTGGCCTCCCCAGGAACCCCTAAGCTGTCTTCTAGTTTTAGAAATGGGTAAGGCTGTAAATTGTTTCTTCCCTTTCCTGGGATGGGCTTCTCCGACCTTCTGTGAGAATGAAGCCCAGGCAGGTCACCGTAGTCTGTGACATTTGAGCTTTTTCTTGGACAACTTGTATCCTTTATTGGCTTGGTAGTTCAGAGGTCTCCTTAGTAGGGCTGGCGATCAGAATGTCGTCTGCATATTGAAGGAGTGTTTCCTTTTCCAGAGGTAGAACTTTTAGGTCTTTAGCTGAGCTTTCCCCAAAGATGGTGTGGGAATTTTGGAACCCTTGGGGCAACACGGCCCGGAAGTATTGTTTTAGTTGTATGTTGAGTCCTGCCACTCACAAGCCAAAATTTCTTGTGACTCTGGGACTAATAGAATACAAAAGAAGGCATCATTGAAGACTAATACAGAATACCATGTCCTGGTGTTTGGTAGAATGACCAGCAGTGTGTAGGAATTAGGAACTACTGGAGGTATATCCTCGGTGGCTTCACTGACTGTCCTGACATCATTTACCAGGACTCCAGCAGCCCATGGGGCTCTCGAGGTCAGGCCAATCCCAGGATATGGAGCTCACCTGGGCAGGTACCCCACCCCCACCCCAGCCCACGGGGCTCTCGTGTTCAGGCCCCTCCAAGGATATGGGGTTCCCTGGGCAGGTTCCCCTGCAGTCCATGGGGCTCTTGTGGTCAGGCCCATCCCAGGATACAGAGCTACCCTTGCAGGTACCGTGGCAGGACTGGGAACACAGGAACCGTGCATATCGCCCTCATTGCAGAGCACTCCCAGCTCACCTGTCACTCAGATCTGACACAGAGCACCTCAGAGCAGGACTTGAACTAACAAACAGCAGCTCCGACAGGTCTGTGATCCTGGGCATCACTCTGTGTAGCCTCCCTCCACCTGGTCTTCCAGAGACTTCCACTGCACCTGGGGCACCAGGCCTCTGTCTCCACCCACCACCCACCCCTCCTCTCCCTGACTCCTGGGTTCCTCTCATTAGGAGAGGGTTTTCTTGAAGTTGTCTCCCACTCATGGGCCAGATAATATAATTAGAAAACAAGCCAGAGCTGCAGCCCCTTGTCTATCCTGACTCTGAGGAGCCCACACCTGTTCCTTGGACCTGGCCGATTCAGAAAGTTCCATTTCCTGCAACTGTGAGCCCCTGAGGGGTGATTATTGGCTGGCCTGGGAAGCCTGACCATGCCGACCAGTCCTCCCCAGGTGTGCCTGTGTTGAGATCAATATAAACACTACTCCAGGCAGCAAGAGCCCCTGCACCTGTGCCTGACGCCATTTTCTCTGCCCAGTCATCAGTCTCGGGGCTGGGCTGGTGGGAGGGAGTGAGAGGCCACGGCTTTGTGGGTGGCCCAGTGTGAGTGGGGCTCTGCTGGACTTTCTGCAGCAGTTGCCAAGATGCCACCTGCTAAAGAAGAGGATGTGTCAC
>NW_021700163.1:0-1676 GCF_005190385.1 Monodon monoceros
TGGGCCCTCTGCTGTGAGTTCACTGTGGCCTGGATCCCATAGACTCCATGCTCTGGGCCTCCTGCTGGGAGGTTCAAACTCCTGGATTCCTCACATTTTTTATTCTGTGGGCCCCGTGTTGTTAGGCTACTCCTGCCTGCCTCACTCGGAGCACCTTGGAAATGTGGGTCCTCTGGTTTAGGCCACATGTGCTGGGTTCCTCACCTTTCTATAATGTGGCCACACTGGTGTGAGGACACTCCTGCCTTGTTCCGATCCCCTTGGTGATGTGGGCCCTCTGGTGAGAGTCTTATCCTGGCTGGGTTCCTCACCCTTCTGGGAGGTAGGCCCTCTGCTGTGAGGTCACTCCTGCCTGGCTGGCACACGTCACCTTGGCGACGTGGGCCCTCAGTTGGGAGTTGGTGCCTGCTGGGAGTCTCCTCCCCTCGGTAATGAGGGCCCTCTGGCGTCAGGCCCAAACTCCTGGGCTCCCAAAATTTTCTGATGTGCGCCCTGTGGTGCGAGTACTCTCCTGCCAGGTTCCCAACCCCATGGGAATGTGGGCCTTCTGCTCTGAGGTCCCAATGGTACGTTGCTCAGTTTCATGATGAGGGCCCTCTGGTGTGAGTTCACTCCGGCATGGATCCCATAGCCTCGCTGCTCCTGGCCACCTGCGGGGAGGTTCCAACTGCGGGATTCCTCACGTTTTTCCTTCTATGGGCCCTCTGATTTGAGACTCCTCCTGCCTGCCTCACTCCCAGCCCCTTGGTGATGTGTGTCCTCTGGTTTGAGGCCACGTGTGCTGGGTCCCTCACCTTTCGATGATGTGGCCCCACTGGTATGAGGACACTCCTGCCTGGTTCCTATCCCCTTGGTGATGTGGGCCCTCTGGTGAGAGTCTGATCCTGGCTGGGTTCCTCACCATTCTGTGAGTTGGGCCCTCTGCTGTGAGGTCACTCCTGCCTGGCTGGCACACCCCGCCTTGTCAATGTCGGCCCTCTTGTGGCAGTTGGAGCCTGCTGGGAGCCTCCTCCCTTCAGTGATGAGGGAACTCTGGCGTCAGGCCCTAACTGCTGGGTACCCACAATTTCTGATACGTGCTAAGTGGTGCGAGGACACTCGTGCCATGGTCCCAACCCCATGGGGATGTGGGCCTTCTGCTCTGAGGTCCCAACGGCTGGGTTGCTCACAGTTTCATGATGTGGGCCCTCTGCTGTGAGTTCACTGCAGCATGGATCGCATAGACTCGGTGCTCTTGGCCGCCTGCTGGGAGGTTCCCACTGCAGGATTCCTCAGCGTTTTTATTCTATTGGCCCTGTGTTGTGAGCCTACTCCTGCCTGCCTCACTCCGAGCCCCTTGGAGATCTGGATCCTCTGGTTTAGGCCACATGTGCTGGGTTCCTCACCTTTCTATGATGTGGCCACCCTGGTGTGAAGACAGTCCTGCCTGGTTCTGATGCCCTTGGTGATGTGGGCCCTCTGGTGAGAGTCTTATCCTGGCTGGGTTCCTCACCATTCTGTGAGGTAGGCCCTCAGCTGTGAGGTCACTCCTGCCTGGCTGTTGCACGTCACCTTGGTGACATGGGCCCTCAGTTGGGAGTTGGTGCCTGCTTGGGGTCTCCTCCCCTTGGTAATGAGGGCCCTCTGGCATCAGGCCCTAACTTCTGGGCTCCCAAAATTCTCTGATGTGCGCCCTG
>NW_021700164.1:0-4138 GCF_005190385.1 Monodon monoceros
TTGTTCCAAGTAGAATGCTCCTGACCTCTTCAGACATGTATGTCTTGGACCATCTCATTGGGGATATCCTACAGAAAAGTGTATTGAGTAAATTATTAAAGTATGGGTTTTTAAAGATACGGCTGTGGTGCACATCATTTTGACTTGAAGGTTTTAGTGAAAGGAAGAGATCCAAGATTGATCCATTGAAGATTGATAGATCTGAGGAGGGTAAAAGGAAGAAGCACATTTATTTTCTCTTTTTTAAAAAAATCGAGTGTAATTGGTTTACAATGTTGTGTTCATTTCTGGTGCACAGCAAAGTGTTTCACGTGTGTGTGTGTGTATATATGTGTGTGTGTGTGTGTGTATGTATACATATATATATTCTTTTTCAGATTCTTTCCCATTATAGGTTATTACAAGATATTGAATATAGTTCCCTGTGCTATACAGTAGGACCTTGTCGTTTATTTAATATATACTAGTTTGTATCTGCTAATCCCAAGGTCCTGATTTATCCCTTCCTCCCCTCCTGTTTGGTAACCATAAGTTTATTTTCTGTGTCTGTGAGTGTTTCTGTTTTGTAAATAAGTCCATTTGTATCATTTTTTAGATTCCACATATAAGTGATACCATATATTTGTCTTTCTTTGTCTGACTTACTTCACTTAGTATGGTAATCTCTGGGTCCATCCATGTTCCTGAAAATGGCAGTATTTCATTCTTTTTTATGGCTGAATAATACTCCATAGTATATATAAACCATATCTTCTTTATCCATTCATCTGTGGATGGACACTTAGGTTGCTTCCATGTCCTGACTATTGTAGATAGTGCTGCCGTGAACGTTGGGGTGCATGTATCTTTTCGAATTAGAATTTTCTCTGGATATATACCCAAGAGTGGGTTTGTTGGATCATATGGTAACTCTAGTTTTTTAAGGAACCTCCATACTGTTTTCCATAGTGGTTGCACCAAATTCTTTTAATTTTTTACTTGGAAATAAACATTTTATTACAAGGAGTACTACTAAAGCAATACAGCAATAAAAAGTAAAAATGAAAGTTCCCTCCCTCCCTATTCCTGTTCCTGATGGGAACTCGGTATGTATCCTCAGTCTTTTCTATGCATGTATTAATACATATGATTTTTAAAATTTTTAACAAAAAATGATTTTGCAAAACAATGCATGGAAATTTGATATTTTCTTATCCTTCCACACATGATGATTTCATACCATCATTTCTGAATTATGGCTGTCAAAAGGCATAATCTGCCTTTTGGCTCTCAGAGCAGCACCATGGCGGTCGGAAAGAACAAGCGCCTTACGAAAGGTGGTAAAAAGGGAGCCAAGAAGAAAGTGGTTGACCCATTTTCTAAGAAAGATTGGTATGATGTGAAAGCACCAGCTATGTTCAATATAAGAAATATTGGGAAAACACTAGTCACGAGAACTCAAGGAACCAAAATCCTATCTGATGGCCTCAAGGGTCGTGTGTTTGAAGTGAGCCTTGCTGATCTGCAGAATGATGAAGTTGCATTTAGAAAATTCAAGCTTATTACTGAGGATGTTCAGGGCAAAAACTGCCTGACTAATTTCCATGGCATGGATCTTACCCGTGACAAAATGTGCTCCATGGTCAAAAAATGGCAGACCATGACCGAAGCTCACGTTGATGTCAAGACTACCAATGGTTATTTGCTTCGTCTCTTCTGTGTGGGTTTTACTAAAAAACGCAACAATCAGATTCGGAAGACCTCTTATGCCCAGCACCAGCAGGTCCGCCAGATCCGCAAGAAGATGATGGAAATCATGACCCGAGAGGTGCAGACAAATGACTTGAAAGAGGTGGTCAATAAATTGATTCCAGACAGCATTGGAAAAGACATAGAAAAGGCCTGCCAATCTATTTATCCACTCCATGATGTCTTTGTTAGAAAAGTAAAAATGCTGAAGAAGCCCAAGTTTGAATTGGGAAAACTCATGGAGCTACATGGTGAAGGTAGTAGTTCTGGAAAAGCTACTGGGGACGAGACAGGTGCTAAAGTTGAACGAGCTGATGGATATGAGCCACCAGTCCAGGAATCTGTTTAAAAATCAGACTTTTAATGGTGACAAAAGACCTCATTTGTGATTAAAAAAAAAAAAAAAAAAAGGCATAATCTCGGTGTAACCATGAGGGAACACCCATGACAGCTGAGGGTGTTCTATAAAATGACTGGCCTGTACTTTTTAAGAATGTCATTATCATGAAAGACAGAGGCTGACCAGCTGTTTCAGATTAAAGGAGACTAAAGAGACATGACAGTAAGTGTAATGCATGATCCTGCATTGGATCCTGGCCCAAGGAGGATGGGGGTAAAATTACTCTAAAAGACTTTATCAGGATCTTTGAATAAGGTTTATAGATTAGATAATGACAGTATATCACTTGTAAACTTCCTGATTTTCATCATTGTATTATAGCTATGTAACATAATTCCTTGTTCTTAGAAGTTATACACTGACATATTTAGAGCTAAAGAGACATGATGTCTACAGTTTACTTATTCAATGAATCAGAAAAAAATGTATAAATATATAAAAAGTATGATAAAGCAAATGTGGCATAATGTTAGCAGATGGGGAATTTTGCAACTTTTCTTTAAGATTAAAATGATTTCAAAAGAAAAAGAAAATGGGAGGGCACACATAGTGGCCTGGAGCACCAGAAAATTTTCTAGAAAGCACAAGCATATTTCTGTCGTTTGGAGTTATTTAAGGGTAAACTTCTATTATAATACAGAAAACACCATAGAGAGTTGCTTAATTACATTAGCTACTAGTCCATGGCTTTCAGCCTTGCCTGCACATTGGAATTGCCCAGTGAAGTAAAAGACAATAGGTGATGTCCAGTCCTACCCCTGCAGATATCCTGATTTCTTTGGTGTGGGATATGGCCTAGACGTGGGGGTTTTTTAAAAGCTCCCCAGAATTTTCTGATGTGTAGCCGAGATTGAGAACTCTTGCTAGCTGCTAGCAATGCTTGGTAGATTTGATTCAGGGGAAAAGGAGGGGGGAAAGATAAGAATTTAATAAAGCTGTAGTATGTATGAGATACCTTGCCTCCGTGCTCCTCCTTGGCTCCACCCAACTTCTTGCTGTTTTTACTGCTTATAGCGTACAAAAGCATTTAGCCCCTTGTCATTCATTTTCAGCTTTTTTTCTTATTCTCTTATCATTCTGAAATGTATTTATTTCTTCTGTTAACATTTTGTGTGCTTTGATGACCAAGATGTTTCTATAATAACACAAAAAGATGTAATTTTAAAACTCACCTGATTTTTCAAACCTTCACTTACAATGGGTCCTGGTAACCTTTTTTTAATTCAGGGATTTTTATAAAGGTTTGAGACTTACAGATGAATCATGGCTGGGTAAATACCACATTTTAAAAAATGGATAGACTGTGTTCCTTTTACTTCCTGTAACACCCACCAGAACTGCCACTGGAGCATATTCTTTAAATTTATGCTGTTGGAGTTGGAATAATTTCAGTTATATCCTGTTTTGATTCTTCAGCTCCTGCTGCTATTCACAATTCAGATTTTCTGAAACCGTGCTGCTTGTCCTTTACTGTTTTCAGAAGTAAATGATGGGAACCCTAAGAGCTGGATTTGGCAGCAGAGGACTTGGAGAAGAGGAGAGTGACTCTTTAAAGGGCCCAGCTTTTCTGTCTGTGCTATTTTTGCAGCTGTCAAATAAAAGGGTGATTTTTGTAACAGTTTGTTTGCTTTGTTAGCGATGGATTTTGATGTAACAGGCTTTTTTAGTGCTCAACTTCAGTGCTTCTTGCCAGTTCATCCTTCCCATTTAGAGGCTTCAGCAGATCACCTAGTTTGCTGCCCCCACTATTTCTATACTGGTGAACGGGGTTAAAGTGAACATCAAGAACAGTCACAAAGGTGGAAGAAAATGAGGCAATTCTGTGGATTGAAAGTTGACGTGACAATAGTCAACTTCTTTTTCGTGGTCTTATAGTATATTTTCTCCTTTCTTTTAAAACCAGTTGAGGGTGGTTAACCTTTTTTCTTATTTCAGCTCCAGCTTTCTGAAGATAGGTGAGCCTGGGCCTTAAAATAGTGGTGACAGTCCTGGCATTTCACGGTGCAGGGC
>NW_021700165.1:0-189 GCF_005190385.1 Monodon monoceros
GACATGAATTATTCTGGCTATTACTAAAGTTTCTACAAAACGCTTAACTAAAATTTAAGAATAAATGTTTCTTGGCAAAGAGCTGTTCCATGTCATGATTATGTGGAAACTGAAAGATTAGTGGAGGTATTTAGAGTAAATTTTTCATTCAGGCCACCTTTAACCTTTTTTTTTTTTTTTTTTTTTTAG
>NW_021700165.1:289-4456 GCF_005190385.1 Monodon monoceros
GCATGTGGGATCTTCCCGGACCGGGGCACGAACCCGTGTCCCCTGCATCGGCAGGCGGACTCTCAACCACTGCGCCACCAGGGAAGCCCCTACCTTTGATTTTTTGAGGCATTCTGTATTAACATTTTGCTTTTTTTGCTAATCCAATATTGGAGAGAAATCCTCTCCTCCAACAGCAAGAATTCAATCTTGAGTGAAATACCGCACAAACGCTTAAGTTGCCACCGGATTGGCAGGGTTAAACATACAAGTTAAAAACATACGGGTTAAAAAAAAAAATCATTGCTACAAGAGGAAGGATGAAAATGATTTTTTTTTTTTTTTTTTTTTTGCGGTACGCAAGCATGTGGGATCTTCCTGGACCGGGGCACGAACCCGTGTCCCCTGCATCGGCAGGCGGACTCTCAATCACTGCGCCACCAGGGAAGCCCCTGAAAATGATTTTTAAGTGCCTCTGCTGAGACAGGTGTTGTCCAATACAACTCATTTCAGCAATTCAAAGCACATTTTCTGATAGCACTAAGATAATAGAACTAAATTTTGAAATAGAATATCCTATAGATTTTAAAATATTAACACTTTTATGTACCATGAGAAGAGTATAATGGATATTTGCAGAAATTCTTATTAAACCACAAAGTGTTACCAGAACAAATACCATAGTTAAGTAAACTTTTTTTTTAATTTAAAAATGTTTTAATTTGTTTCAAAGTTAAACCCAAGACACACTGACTTCACAGGAAATTCAATGAGAAATGTTTTTCTAGGCTGAACACCTGTTTCCCCTTAATCTCCCCCCAAAAACATGTACGTGTTAATTACTTTCATTTTACAATCACTGCTAAATAAACATTTTTAATACAGTAATGAGTCAATAAGGGAACCGAACCAGATTCAGGACTGAAATAATGCAGTTTTCCATGAAGATATCAAAGCCATATTTTTCACCTCAACCTACAAAGAAAAACAGGAAAGTATCAGTAATTCAAAAGAATATTAAACACTCTTACACATAATAAAACCAGTATCCAAATAGGCTAGAACATACCAATGTGGAAAAACCACAACCAGAATCAGCGCAGAGAGAAGATTAAGGGGTCATACCCTGGTCAATGCCAACACTGAAGCAATGGCAATGCCAGGTCAGACTATACTTCACTCATCATTGCATCATTGCTTTTCACCTCCTTGTATGATCTAAGAGCAGCCCAACACCCTATTTTCACATCCAAGAAAACTTAGGTTTGCCCATGAGAAAAGAAGACTTCTTTTTAGATAAGTTGCAACCGTGGGCTTTCAATATTTGATCTTCTACTATTCACCTCAAGCAACTCTGCTGTACAAAAATGCAAACTTGAACAAGTTTTGTTTTGGAGGTGCTTTTTAAAAATTTTTGTAATACAGAGTAGAGTGGAGAAGCATTTACAGTTCAGAAAAACATTTCTTGTTTTAGTGAGTCCAAAGACCATGCGTGATAAAATCTCAGGGATGTCTGTGAAGGGATTTATAATCTAGTTCTAAAGCAAAATCTTTAGAAAAGATTTGCTCCTAAAATCCTTTATAAAGTAAACTCCAGTTCATTTAACATACAATTTGATTTACAATTCTGCTGCCAACAAAGATGAAAAGTATAGTAATAAAAAATTTTATACAAGAGTCTGCTAAAGAGTCCAAGACCCACGGAGGCTAGGATTTGACAAAGGTCCATAGCAAAATAACAGCAATGCTGGAAAGAGAAACTGAGGTCTGATTACCAGATTTATATTTTTCCACTACCAGCTAAATACAAGGTTTAATTTCATTTTTCTCCAGGCCATGGGCAAGATAAAGGAAACAGTGCAAAGCCTGGGTAATTCACAACATGGATGATCAATTTCTGAATGAGAAAGCTGCCTGCATTTTATTTATTCTAAATGACATCTTCTCGTAATTCACTATCGCTGACATGCTATGCTAAGGTACTAGGAACACAAACAATGTCAACCTCTCCAGCTTTTCAGCATTGTATCTAAATAACAATTCTGGAGACACAGCATGCCTCCTTCAGCCATTTATAAATGTCAATAGCTTGATACTCCATAGTTAAAAACGTACAGCTATGGTCTGTGTTCTCCATTCAGCAACTGAATTCCACAAAGAGAGGGAAACTAGTAAAGTGCCTGTTTAGAGGCTTAAGCCTTTATCTCATCAACCTGTGCAGAAGTAAGTACACGTTACAAAAAGCAAACAGGCTAAGAGAACTTAAATAACCTTGTCTAAAAGCGTGAAACTTGTGAGCAGAGCTCCAAGTGTGCTCCAGCCACAGAGGGCACACTTTCCTTGTTCTCTTCCTCAGTACGCTTTCCTCTGGAGCGCCTTCCCTACCCCTTTCAATCTGGAGAAAGTCTGTAGTTCTAAAACCTTGTTCAAACGTCACCTTCTCTGTTAAGTGGTCCCTAACTCCCTCAGTCATCCCCTCCTCTGACTCCCACAGCACTTTTTGCCACCACAGTACGCATCACACACCAATTATTCACCCATTCACGTCCCCCACCTCCCGTCTCTCCCACCAGCCCCATTACGCAGAGCTCCTAAAGAACCAGGACTTCCTCTTACTGGCCTTTACATCCATTACACTCAGAATGATGCCTGGGACACAGAAGGCGGCTCAATAAGCGACAGTTTAATTCAGTCAGCGAACGACCCTCCCTACTAAAGCCTAAGCGCCTGGATTATACAAGCATCAGCACAGTTTATAAAGCCGACTTACCTCCAACATTTCACGTAGGTTAAGGACGTCCCTCAAGTATCTCTAAGCCCTCCGACCTCCAACTTCTAACTCATGGCATTCTGCATGGCACCCTGCGCAGGATCACCAATTCTTATACACGGTGTATCCTCAAAACGATAATAATAACAACAATAACAATACTACTGCTGATAATAATAATAATAACATCCAAACCCCACCAACTTCAGGAAAGACTGAGACGCCATCCTTCCGGGGAAACACAAGGCCGGATCCAGGGCTCAAACCAAAGCCTCAGGCAGGGGGTCCGCAGCCCGCTTTGGGAACCCCCCAAAACTCTTACGCCCTAGACTCTCAGGAGGCCTGCCCAGGCCTGCAGAGGCTGACCGCAGCCCAACCGCCGCCGTTCAGTCCCAGAGGTACGGGCTTGGGGCTTCCCACACTGCTCCCCCTCGCTACCCCGCCGGCTGCCGTGGCAGCCCGGTCCGGACAACCAATCCCGCGACGGCCAGTGGACCACGTGGGCAGCAGCCCTGAGGCTCGGCTGGTGCTAGGAGCAGCCAATCGGAGGGCTAGGCGGACGCCGGGGTTGGGGTGGGGAGAGCGGGCGGGAAGGCGCAGGCGTCTTTGCAGTCTCTTCTTGGCGTGGCGGGCTACATGCTCAAAGTTGAAAGCAAGACCCTGAGTGGTCCCCGCCCGCCCTCCAATTCCCTGATCTCCGACCTTGGGGAGACTGACATCCGGAGTGGTTTTCCTGGTGCCTCGTTTCACAACTGGGGAAGGGCATCTGAGGCGGGCTGTAGAGTGTGTGTGTGCCCTGGCTTTCCAGGAAGAACTATCGATTCAGTGTTCCGACAGTATCGTGCTTGCGCCGAATTCCCGCCTGAGGGCTAGGGGTTGGGGCGGACTTTGATGAATGTGTCCCTCTCTCCCCGACCAGGAGAAACTCATTGGCTTGTCAGGGCCTTGGACTCTTCCTGAATAAGCAAGAGGTGCCACTAAATATCAAAGAACTGCGAAAGAGAGCAAGAAAGTCTTCCTGGGAGAGGTGGCATTTGATCTGGGTTTTGAAAGACGCGTTGGATTTGGAGATCCTGGGAGAAAATAATTTAACTCCCGAATTAAATGAGAAAGCATAGGGGAGCTTACCAAATTTAGGTAAAGTTGAAACTGGTGTAGTGTTTTCCAAAATTCAGTGAGTTGGAAATACCAGGAGGAAACTTAACAACATAGATGTCCCCCAGTGTCAAAACCAAAGGACAAACTCCCACAATCCAGACTTACAGAATCATTAAGCTTGAATCTGGAGTTGGAACCCAGGCGTGTATATTTTTAATAAGTACCCCAGGGGAGATTCTGATTCACACCAAAGTTTCAGGACCAGTGTTAACATAAAGAAAGGGGGTGATAAGAGATTTGAAAGACAGGGCAAGACTTTG
>NW_021700166.1:0-1940 GCF_005190385.1 Monodon monoceros
TCATTGCTTTCAGTCTGTATACTAGATTCACTGGATTTGCTTTTTCCCACCAAATTACAGAAAACCTAGGAGCAGGGATAAAAAAAAAATCATTTCTTGTTTTTCAAATATGAATCATCTCATCAGTATATTCTGTAATTTCATCTGTCCACTTCACTGATCCTCTGACTTTATTGCTTCTTGTATAGGTGGAACCTCATACTACAGTCATTTATTTATACATTAAGTTTTAAATGCCTGCTATGTGCCCAGAGGGTTCTAGGCATTGGGCCTGGAACTGGCAATATACTATGGGGAAAAATAGAAATATGTACTTAATTGTGCTTTAGCAGACCATGATAAGTATATTTATTTGATCCTTTTTATATGCAGTTAGCCTCAGAAGTTCTAGTGATTTTGACATCTTGATATTACTCATTATTATGTGATTAACTTAGCCCTGGTAACAAGTAATGAGCATGACTTTGATATTTAAGGATTAACTAAATTGAAACGTTCTAATTAGGGACACAGGTGGTATTAACATTGTTATAACTCAGTAAACCATATGTTTCCCAGAAGAATTTTGTCAATAATCTTACAATGACATGGGCAGAATATTTATAGACCAAATTGCAATAGGACATATTTTCCTTATTATGGTCATATTACTTACATGAAGCTTGAATTCAGTCTACATGATCTTCTACACAGTTAAGGTGTCAAAATTGTTTTCTTAAAGCTCTTTCCATAGTTTCTTTATTGGGGCATGCTTAAATAAGGGTAACATTAATTTTCTTCTTTTGATTTAAAGGTTTTTGTAATCTCTTCCAAATTCAACTTTTCTCTAGTTTACATTTTCCTTTTTTCTATTCTTGGTTATTAGCATGATCACAAAAAAATTGGGTAAAGAGGGAAATGACTCTCAAAACCTTAAGGTAGCTAATTTTATTTATTTTGACTTATTTATAATTATTCCTGGAAATAAAGATTGGCCAGTAACAGAATTAAATAATGCTTTCAAAGAATATAGTAAAGGCTATATTTTCTTTTCCTTGCTCTTACAAGGATGAGATTTTCCACAAAGTTCAAGAGAGACTATATTTGTCATGACCTGTGGATTGTAAGTTGGGTCACCACAACCAGATGAATAGTGTTTATTCTACAGAGTAGATATAATAATTTTATTTTCCCCATCTAATCAAGATATTGAGAAAATAAAGTTCAGTAACTGATAATACATTTTCTCTCTATCTCTACCACCCAAATTGATAGATAGCTATCTCTCTCCAGAGATACAGATATACAGATATCTCTCTATATAACTACATAGATAATCTCTATATCTTGATCTCTCTATATATACACTTATGTATGGATATATTGATCTCTGTCTTTATATATGTAGGTGGATATAGATAGATAGGTACTGACATTGGTGGGTAAATAGGGAGATAAAATTATATAGATACTATTTGTAAACCTATTATCAATAATTAAGAGCCTATAAATACTTATATATCCATAGTGTCCAGAAGAGAACCTTGTTGCTAAAATATAAAGGTGTATTTTCAAAGCTTCCACCTGCTGCTGCTTTAAGTGGGTAGTATTACTAGATGTGTTTTCTATTGATAGCATGTAGATCTAATTGAATACCACTGTTTGTCATGGAAAATATTAGCCTTAATATTATCAAAGAATATCCACTTTCTTAAAATATGTATCAGCTATATTTTCATATTTGGTATAGAAAGTTTTTTCTTAATACCATCTTTAAAAAATACTTGCCTCTATCTAACTTTATCTGTATGACTTGTATTAAACTTATGCAATATTAATCATTACATTTATAAAGCTACTGATCATTCTGTTAGGCAACACTTGGGATCTTAATGTGTAGCTGCCATTTAAAAAGATATATATTTACATGGACGAACTCATTCAATTACCTCAACAAGCCA
>NW_021700167.1:0-1195 GCF_005190385.1 Monodon monoceros
GCTGTACTAATAATGTTGGTTGTAAAAGCCTTTGTGAATTCAACTTAACAATATTACACAAAGTAAAGCTTAGCTTGCCCCCGTTGGGAGCTTCTCTTGAGTTTATTTATATCATATAATTATATTCCTTAAAAAGAAAAGAGAATTGATCCCCTCTATTTAAATAAAACAAAAACCTTAACAAATGTCTAAATGAATTTTCTCTGAGTTTTCTCTGACTTTGATATCCTCGTTTTTCATTTCATCTGTGTCAATTGCTTAGAAACATTTTCCCAATATACTCCTTCAAACTTGCTACCTGGCAGCTGACTGCTTCTTCAAGTCAGTGTCTGCAAAAAGACAGTAGAACGATGATATAACACGTGTTCATCCCAATCTTTGTATAGATGCTGTAGTGTTCTCACAGCTGCTTGGCCTCCTTTTTCACCAGGCTGTAAACTCTTGTGAGAACATGGATAGCACCGTTCTTTCAAATTTTAATTTTATCGGGATTATAAAACTACAACTTAGAGTCAACTAGTTCTGTAGTTAAGCTAAGAAAAACCCAGTCCCCAGCCTTCTGTCACCATTTATGGCCGTCGTCTACATACATATTTCCAATCCTCCTGTTTTCCTGATAGAGCTGTCTTAGAATTTGCTTTAATCAGCGTTCATTGTTTATGTCATTATGATTATATATACTCCTCATAGCTGAGCTATATAGTGTGATGATTTTTTTCTCCATAAAATTTTATATAAGTAATTAGATATTTACACATGAATACCTGTCTTCTTGTTTAATTTTTTTTTTTTAATGAGATCAGTTTATGGATTATAGTATGGGACAGATTGGGAAGGTGCCAGGACCTATAGTGATGAGCTTCCCAGGAATAGACCAACAAACAGACAGGAGTAGCCCAGACAGAAGGACAGGGCAACAAAGCCAAATGGGTAAGAGGCCTAGGCCCAGCCTCAGCAGCTGTGTCTGGCCTCCAGATCCAGCTCTGCCCTGGGGACCTGGGGGATGAGCACGGCTGGCAGGGGCCTCAGCTCTTGTAGGGCCCCCTCTCCTCACTCCCTCCTACCCTCACCAGCAGGCTGGGACCTTTGACGGGTGTTGTTTCTGGGGCTAGGGAATGGTTGTTCTGGAGTCAGGGGCAGAGGGTCAGGGCTCTTGGAGGCTCCCTGGGGAGGTGGAGGCCTGGGTAGTATGGGG
>NW_021700168.1:0-1910 GCF_005190385.1 Monodon monoceros
AAAACCAGAGATTGAAATTAGCACAGATACCGTTCCATAAGCCAAATTTATAATAGACAAGACCTACTCCTTGCACAATGAAATGGACTCAACACCCCATATTCAACGCCTGGGAACATACCTGACAAGTAAGAATCTTAAAACCCATGGATTTATATGTCTCCATAAGGAAATCATGCGTGTGTACAGCGGCCTAAATGCAGCAGTGAACATCCGATAAATCCCATTTTCAAAATAAATTTCAAAAACAAAACACAATGACAATGAAATAGAGAGCAATTCTTAAATAATTCATTCAGGGCTTGTGATGCAACCTGGATTTACCACATCAACACCCAGAGCTGGGTGAGACATAAGACTGGACACTTCGGGCCGATAGCATTGGTGAGGTTCGATGAGCAAACGCAGACCCCTTTGAAGTCATACTGCATGGTACCCATTCTATGGGTCCCAACTCTCCAGGTTTAAGGGATTCTTCCTTCAGCTAAAACATGCATGGGAAACCCAGAGTATGGTCCACCGTGTGATTGGGAAACGTTTTCAAATGCATCTCAGTTTTCGTCCCCTGGCACTCGGGTTCACCATTCCAGACGCTTTACTAACACTCTCCCCTCTTGGAGAGTCAGTGCCTTTAACCTACTGTTTGGCACAGTTTACAATTTCTGCGCAAGATGAACAGGAATAGGGAGAAACAATGAGAGACTAGCTGTAGGTGTCTGCACGGGCAAATGGAACGCTCATTTCCCACCAGGAAGAGGAATTATCCAAAGGCTCAGCGTGCCCTGCCGGAAACAGATTAGGGCCTGAAGCAATCCTGCGGTTTTGCGGCCAGCTCAAAAGAAAGCGAGTTGAAGAAAGGAGCTCAGGGGCACTGTAATTCACAAACCTGCAGAGTTATGAATGACAGCTATCGTCCAAAAATGTATTGAATTAGGTCTTAGAAGTGGACTTGAAAGCGGGGCAGAATTTCAGGAAAACGATTTCAGGGGGTAGACTGGAATTGCACTTACAGCATAGGAAAAGAGGCAGAATGTCGACAATGATGCACTTGGCGTAAAAGAGGGTATGCGTTTTTTCCTGAATATATTCAGGAAAAAACGCATACGCACTTTTTGGCCAACCAAGCAAGCGTGTAAAGGAAATCTGCACTACAATGAAATCTCACTGGCCCCCGGTCAAAAGGGTCATCTGAAAAAAGTGTAAAATCCAGAAAGGCAGGACAGGTCATGGAGAACAGGGAGCCTTGTTATGCTGAAGGGCGGGATGTAAATTGCCAACAGCCAATCTGGAGAAGTGCATGGTGTTTCCTGAAACACGTAGGAAACAAAGCAACACAGCCTATGGCATTTCTACTTATGGGCCTATAGCTTAGGAAATTAAAATCAAAAACACACAGCCACCCCAATGTTTGGGATGGCTCTGTTTACAGGAACCTCGTCTACGGTACAAGTTAAATATCCGAGAAAGCAAAAAATGGATAAAGAAGTTGTGGTACGCACGTACAATGGAATATCACTCAGCAATGAAATCTACGTCATCAGGCCTGTAGCGGCATAATGAGTGGATTCAGGTACGATGATTCTACGAGAAATAAGCAACACAGAAAAAGAAACATCATAAGATATCACTAATACACGGAATGTAAACTTGGCTACACATGAACTGAATTACAAAACAGAACAGGGTCTCAAATTTAGAAAACCAACTTACACTTACTTATGGGGAAAGGTGAGTTGGGGTGCTGCATAAAACAAGAGATTGAAATTAGCACAGATACCGTTCCATAAGCCAAATATATAAAATAAAAGACCTACTCCATGCTCAACGAAATGGACTCAACTCCCCATATTCAACGCATGGGAAGATACCTGACAATTAGGAATCTTAAAACCCATGGATTTATATGTCTC
>NW_021700169.1:0-5298 GCF_005190385.1 Monodon monoceros
ATGGTTGTTTCCAGAAGCCATAGTGGAAATGTCTTATTCTTTGTCCATAGCAACCTGATATATTATTGTCCATCAAGATTTTAACTCTGTGCCCTTATTATAAAATATATTTGGAGCTGACAGTTGCAACTTGAGCTGCGTAACTTAGGATAAAAGGTACAGATTGTAAATTTCTCCTCTGTATCATCCATGATTATTTTTATTTTTTTAATGAAAACGAAAGAGTGTGTAATGTTGTTAGTAAGTGCAACTCCTCAAACTTCAGAACAGAAAAAAAAGTAGAATTTTGTTGATTATGTCACTCTTGATCATTTTGCCATTGTCAAGTGTTTCTTGGATTCTTCCAGAATGTTGACATTTACCCAACTTTGACTGAAGTTAAGGGAAAACTGTATTCCCTTTTTATTTGCTTTTTATCATCCTTTTCTAAAATTTTGTTATAGGAAAAGAGGCACACAGGGATTTAGCTATAAGGCTTCTGAGTGTTATGAATTAACAAGAGAGCAGTATTATTCCCATATCTCTGATTCCTACTGTCGTGGTGGGAATGACCAATAATTACGGTTTTTTTCTTATTTCACTGTACTACAATAAATGCATGTTGCAGCTGAACGGGTTTGACAGAAAACATACTTCAACTATGTGACTACATTTACAGTTATTTACATATTACTGGTATAGGATTTGGACATCATAATGTCATCACTGGCTTTAAAAAACACTTAGAATATTCTTTTAATTAAGTTTAGATTTGCTATGAGAGTTTGAAAATATAATTTGTGCTGAATTCTAAAGCTGAGTAGTCAAGGACATTATTTAAAAGTTCTCATAAACTTTAAATTATGCTTCAGTTGATGTTTCTTGCTAAGCAGAACATTAATTTGGTTTTGCTGTATATAAATATATCAAAATTAAGAAGTAAATATTTTCATCGGCTCTTTAGACACTTGGATTAAGGTATCTGAAGCAGGCTGGTCAGGAACCTTTGACCTAGTAGTGGAGTTTACAAATATGGCAAACCCCTACGGCAGATTAAAACATTGCATACAAAGACACCAGCTATGTCTTCAAAACACACCAAACGTCACTGCATAGTTTGTTAAGGTGATCATATAAGAGGGCGAAAAAATTCAGGTGGGGCTTTGGCTACAGAGTGAGACACTGCCGCCCCAAGCTACAGTACTTCCACTTCTTTGTTCTCACTAGCTCCTCACTTCCCACCAGCACCTTTCAGTAGAGTCCTAATCGCCACCTATAATTAGATTTTTATTTGTGCCTTAACATGCTTAACGTCCGCCTCCCTCAGGCAGGGGATACCCGTGATGGAAAGACTATGGGTAATTTGTGTTTCCCTCTGAATTCCTGATACTTAGTATAGGACATCACATATAGTAGGCACTTCAGTTAATTTTTATTAAATGTTAAAAGATGCCATTTTGGGAAAGAGATTTCTCATTTAACCTTAATCAGAGCAGCACCAGGATTGGTCCCAGGCATAGACTTTAGAGCCTCAGTTTACATTCATATATATGTGAAATCATCAGCACTGCCTTCTCTCAGGCAACAGAGTCACATGCGTTTAATTCAGGATCTGTTTTCTTTTTTTTTTTTTTAACATCTTTATTGGAGCATAATTGCTTTACAATGGTGTGTTAGTTTCCGCTTTACAACAAAATGAATCAGTTATATATATACATATGTTCCCATATCTCTTCCCTCTTGCGTCTCCCTCCCTCCCACCCTCCCTGTCCCACCACTCCAGGCGGTCACAAAGCACCGAGCTGATCTCCCTGTGCTATGCGGCTGCTTCCCACTAGCTATCTACCTTACGTTTGGTAGTGTATATATGTCCATGCCCCTCTCTCAGTTTGTCACAGCTTACCCTTCCCCCTCCCCATATCCTCAAGTCCATTCTCTAGTAGGTCTGTGTCTTTATTCCTGTCTTACCCCTAGGTTCTTCATGACATTTTTTTTTTCTTAAATTCCATATATATGTGTTAGCATACAGTATTTGTCTCTCTCTTTCTGACTGACTTCACTCTGTATGACAGACTCTAGGTCTATCCACCTCATTACAAATAGCTCAATTTTGTTTCTTTTTATGGCTGAGTAATATTCCATTGTATATATGTGCCACATCTTCTTTATCCATTCATCCAATGATGGACACTTAGGTTGTTTCCATCTCCGGGCTATTGTAAATAGAGCTGCAATGAACATTTTGGTATGTGACTCTTTTTGAATTATGGTTTTCTCAGGGTATATGCCCAGTAGTGGGATTGCTGGGTCATATGGTAGTTCTATTTGTAGTTTTTTAAGGAACCTCCATACTGTTCTCCACAGTGGCTGTATCAATTTACATTCCCACTAACAGTGCAAGAGGGTTCCCTTTTCTCTACACCCTCTCCAGGTAATCTAGAAAATTATTGTTTCTAGATTTTTTGATGATGGCCATTCTGACCGGTGTGAGATGATATCTCATTGTAGTTTTGATTTGCATTTCTCTAATGATTAGTGATGTTGAGCATTCTTTCATGTGTTTGTTGGCAGTCTGTATATCTTCTTTGGAGAAATGTCTATTTAGGTCTTCTGCCCATTTTTGGATTGGGTTGTTTGTTTTTTTGTTATTGAGCTGCATGAGCTGCTTATAAATTTTGGAGATGAATTCTTTGTCAGTTGCTTCATTTGCAAATGTTTTCTCCCATTCTGAGGGTTGTCTTTTGGTCTTGTTTATGGTTTCCTTTGCTGTGCAAAAGCTTTTAAGTTTCATTAGGTCCCATTTGGTTGTTTTTATTTCCATTTCTCTAGGAGGTGGGTCAAAAAGGATCTTGCTGTGATTTATGTCATGGAGTGTTCTGCCTATATTTTCCTCTAAGAGTTTTATAGTGTCTGGTCTTACATTTAGGTCTTTAATCCATTTTGAGTTTATTTTTGTGTATGGTGTTAAGGAGTGCTCTAATTTCATTCTTTTACGTGTAGCTGTTCAGTTTTCCCAGCAGCACTTATTGAAGAGGCTGTCTTTTCTCCATTGTATATTCTCACCTCCTTTATCAAAGATAAGGTGACCATATGTGGGTGGGTTTATCTCTGGGCTTTCTGTCCTGTTCCATTGATCTATATTCCTGTTTTTGTGCCAGTACCATACTGTCTTGATTACTGTAGCTTTGTAGTATAGTCTGAAGGAAAATATTTTTGTTGTTTTTCTCTTAGTGATTATGAGCCCTCTTAACTCAAATACACTTGAATTTATACTTTTTGATCGAAATTATCATGACTTTTGGATCACCCCAGGTAGAAGTTCCAATGATATTGTCCAAGTTAATTTATCTTATAGAAAATTTAGGATGGCTGCCCATTTCTGGTGTAGTGAATTTTCCAGTTCCTAACAGAATATCACCCACAGAGACTTGGCTGCTCCTTTCAACAAATGAAAGGGAACACACTAATTTCTTAGCTCATCCCAGGATACAAGACAGCACCATGAATCAAAGATCAGAGTTTTGCTTGATTCAGCCACCAAATGCCACTTTCTTCTCAGTGTCATCTAGCGATGACACTTGGATCTCTGCTCATCCTGACTCTAGCCAAGAGATAATTGCTTGGACTGAAGCCTAGGCATGCAGTACACATTGGCTTCCTGTTGGGAACCACACTCAGAGAGAGAGAGTGTGTGTCAACCTTTGGTTCTTACGTAGCTTTTTCAAAGAATTCTTGACATCGATGATTCCTCCTTGCAATTTTTGGAATACTAAGACTATATAACAATTTATTAGGAGCCTCTTTAGCGACACCTAAAGACTGTGGGAAAGATGAAAAGAATGCACACAAAGGACAGGTGGACTTGCTGGGGCTCAGCGTGCTGTTTGCTCTGTTTGTATGTCATTTACTGCTGCTGGCAATTTTAAGAATATATTCTTCATTGGATATCTGAAATGAAATACGTTTGTCTCAACTTACCCTAATTCAGCCTTTGAAAAAGTTTATCTTACTTTGGAAAAATAGTTTAAGCAAAGCACTTGAGGGAAAACGGGTTAGAGAAAATGTCTCCAAAAACTCAATGTCTTCATTAGTAGAAGTTACAGCTACCCCACTCATCTTTTAGATACTGAAATCTGACCTAACAAAATGAAAAATAAATAATCTAATTAAATATCAGGGAACTCCAGTGGTTATTAAGTATAAATACAATTAATGAATACAAAAGGACTTTCATAGTACATTATATTTTACAATTATTTATAATAGAAATAAAATAAAGATAATAAAAACCTTGGAAACTTTATTAATTGTAAGAGTTTATAGTGCTTGCAGTTACTGTGTTTTGTTTTGTTTTATTTTCCTCAGAAAACAGGTTGAAACCTCTGAAACCTCTAATTTATTTTATGAACTGCCAAATTTTGCAAAAGAGTCTAGGAACCCATCATGATTTGCCCCCTTCCAGAAATTCGTGTATTCCTCAGAAATCAATTCTACTTAAAACTTTCTGATTAATTCAATCATTTCTGAGTGTTCTGGGAAATAATTTATTTAATAATCTCTGCTTTGGAAAAGATATTTGGAAAAATGAAAAAAGAAAGAATCATTAATAGAGTATGAAATAGGTTTGTTAGTTGACTCCAAGCAGGGTGGGGATTAGACTGTGGACGCAGAGTTTATAAGAGAAGAGGAAGAAATATGGAAGCAGTCATTATAAATACAGGAGGAAATCACATCTGTTAGAACTCATGGCCTGTGGCTATTCTGGACCACAGTTAGGAAAATGGTAAAGTAGATCTAGGTGGTAGACCAGGCGTATGACCCAAAGTAAATCCGTTGAACTGTGTGTGCCTAGACTCTTGAGCCTCAAAACATTCTCGTTCCTATTGGGAAAAAAACCCCACTATTATTTTCTGAAACCACACACACACACACTCTACAGTGCTCGTACACTGGGCATCTTTGCATTATTAGGAATTGATGGTAGGAAGAGCATCATAGCTCGACAGAGTGGAGAAGTGTTTGTGAGAAGTGTTTGTGATAGAAAGGATTTTCGTACTTTAGAAGGCAAGTGTGATCACAGAATTCTTAAATCATGGCAAAGAACTCATTTCTTTTTGCCCTGTCAGACATTTGGTATTTCAAAAATGAACAGCTCTTACATTTTTGCAGTTACAGCAAGGCCTTCTCATGGCTGCCATGTCCTGGCTGCTGACCTTTGCTCCAGTGTCATCTGGTGTCACTTTCCACCTTGCTCGTCTCACTGCAGCTACTCTGTTCTTATTTTAGTTCTGTGCTCCGATCTCTTTTCCAACACCTAGC
>NW_021700170.1:0-4048 GCF_005190385.1 Monodon monoceros
CTAATGTCCATGGTTTACTTGAGACTTCACTCTTTGTTTTGTACATTGTATGATTTTTGACACGTGCAATAACCTGTATCCACCATTACAGAACCATACACAGGAATTTCTCTGTCATTAAAATTCCGAGCTTCGTCCATCCTTTTCTCCCTCCCCACAACCTCTGGCAACCACTGATCTTTTGATTGTCTCCGCACTTTGCCTTTTCCTAAATTTCAAATACCTGCAATCATATAATATGCATGTAGCCTTTGCAGATTGGCTTTTTTTCACTTAGCAATATGCATTTAAACTTCTTCCATGTCTTTTCATGGCTTCATAGCCTTTTCTTTTTATTGCTGTATGCTATTCC
This sequence comes from Monodon monoceros, assembly GCF_005190385.1. Lineage (NCBI taxonomy): Eukaryota > Metazoa > Chordata > Mammalia > Artiodactyla > Monodontidae > Monodon > Monodon monoceros. Next base: position 353 of record NW_021700170.1, read on the forward strand.
TTTGTACGGATATACCATAGTTTGTTTATCCATTCACCTATTGAAAAACATCTTGGTTGATTTCAGGTTTTGGCAATTATGAAAGAAGCTGGTATAAACATCCATGTGCAGGTTTTTATGCAGACATAACTTTTCAGTTCCTATGGGTAAATACGAAAGAGCATGATTACTAGATCACTGTATGGTAAAAGTACGTTTATTTTGTAAGAAACTTCCAAGTATCCCGCTAGCCACAAAAGAGAATTCCAATTGCTCTGCATCATCACCAACTTCGGTATTTCAGTTTTGGGATTTTAGCAATTTGAACAGGTGTGTAGTGGTATCTCATTATTGTTCTAATTTAAAATTCACTGATGACATGGAATGTGTAGCATCTTTTCATACACTTATTTGCCATGTGTATATTTTCTTTGTTTAATCATAGTAGTTTAGTTGTTGTTGTTTTTTTAACCAAGGCCTGCTAACTCTTGTCCTCCTGTGTCTATTTATATTGTCTTTTTTCTTTCTTTCTTTTTTCTTTATTTTTTTTGAGCTTTTGATCATTTAGTCTTTTTCCTGGTTTGTCCAATTATTTTTTATATTAAAATTGGGCTTAACTTATTTTAGGAAACTATAAAGATACCTCCACATTCCGGATGTTCTTATCATTCTCCTGAAAAGATTTCCTTTTGCCCATGGCAGACAGTTACTATAGGGACTGGTAACCTTAATCCATTCTCAGTTTGAGCTCATTCAAAGCCGTTTTTCACTCTGCGTGAAGGTTGCTCTCTTTCTGTCTTGTCCTTCCTCTACGGGTGTTGCCCTTTGGGATTACCATGTGAACGTTTGGATTCTCCCTATTCCCAACTACCCTTGTATTTGTTAGGCTTTAAATGTAATGGTTCCCGCAGCCCTGTGAGACTAAAGATACACTTAGCTTGTCATTCCATTAGTTGTTGCCTTTAGCTTGAGCTGTTGCCCTTTGGCTTCTGTGGTTAGAGTCTTTTGAACTCCTTGGCTTTTCAGCTCCTAGGCTGTAAGATTTGAATCAGCAAATGCCCCAAGGAGAAAGGCTGCACCAAATGTCAAGCTTGCCTCTGTGTTTCCCTTCTCTCCACAACTTGGCCTACATGTCTTGGTGTCTCTCTAACATTCAGATGCCAGCAAACAGATGTTTTCTTACTTTATCCAGGTTTTCTAAAATTTCTTTAGACTTCACCTGATCTTATGTTATTATTGAAGTATCATCTCAATTATCCCTAGGAAGAAAATTTACAATTTTATGTTTTATTTTTTTATTTTCTGTATTACCTCAGTTTCTGTAGAGACCTTTTACCTGATTCTTCAGTCTATTTGCTGTGTTACCAGTAAGATGGAGATAGGTGGAGGCTAAGAATATTGGGGGGAAAATCACTGATGAATGATATGTCTCGTTCTTTTTGTTTTTCCTCTCCTTATTTACTCTGGCAGCCTACATTTGCCCTTCTTGATTTGACCCAGTTGCCCAAATATGCAACCCACTCTGGCAAAGACCTGACTTTACTCTCATAAATGTCTGCATGTTAGGATTAGCTAGATGACGAACACCATGCCAAAGTTCTTTGTGTGAGACTTTTGCAGACTTCTGTTAGCCCTTTAGTTTGCCTCTTGCCAACACTGCTCAGATTGTTGAGGTTTTCTAAGATTCTGTAGGTCAAACCTCTCTACCTGCATACCAGATGAGCCCTTCTCTCTTTCCTGAGCTCACTTGTGGGAGGTTAGCCCTCGGTTTTTCTTATTTCCCATCCAATCATAATTGTTCATGAATTCTAAAAAGCCCTCAAAGTACCTGTCGTCCCTTTCTCTCTTCTCTTTTTTATCAACACTGTTAAATATCAACCATATATTTGCATACCTCTTTCTTACTTACAATGGAATATTGGAAGGCTCGATCATTAAGTGTGAGCCCCACCGAACTAGGACTCATACAACACTCTCCTCCAGGCCAAAACTTTTGATATCCACTGGTTCTTTTTTATAATATCTTATATGTATCTAAATTTGTAATGATTTAGTTAATTCCTGAGTTATGTGACAATAAGAAATCAGTCAAATTAGCACTACAAAAGTGCATCTTAGACCTAGGGACCAGAACCAAGGACCAGAAAAACCTGTTAACCAATAAGTTTCATTCGTACTTTACGTTTAACAAGTGCTGAGGGTGAATGGGAAGTGAGGGAAAAGGAGTTTAACTTCATATCACAGATCCTTGCACTAAAATGAAGGGAAAATGACAGAGTTCCTGGTTCAAGCCACTATAATCTGCTTATATAAACAATAACAACACATAAGAAAAACAAACACTATATGATAGGAACAATGGATAATTAATTACCAGATCAGGGAAGATGGATTACACTTGCTATGAGATTTCATTAAAGAAGGATTCCAAAGAGCACTGGCTTCTTCTGAGAAGACTTCTTAGAAGAGGTAGGATTTGAATTGAATAAGCCCTCTCCTAAGCTCCAGGCAGGGAACAGGCACAGTGTCAGGAATGACACAGAGGGCTTATGGAATAGGGAACAAAACTGGCTGAACAGAGGAGTGCTACGTGTTGGGGAATATGGGGGAAAGACTGGCTGAGGTTGGTTAAATGAAACATAATTAGACTGAAGAGGAAGTAGGTGGAAAGACAGATGGAAGACTGTGGAAAGCCCCAGAAGATGTAGGTCAGCATAATAATATTAAAAAATCAGTGGTACTTTGACACTATATGAATGTCTAGGTTTAAAAAATCAGGGAAACACAATAAAAGAATAAACTACTGATATAATGATATGTACCCAAATGCCAGATACCGAAGAATACACACTGTGTGTTTCCATGTATGAGATATATGGCGATAGAGGTCAGTTTAGGTGTGACCCTGGGGAAGTATGGAACAGAAAGAAGTAACAGAGAACACTGTAGGGTGTTAGAAATATTTTATAATATCTTGACCTGGTGTTGGATACATGGGTGCATAGAGATGTAAAAATTCAGTTATTATCAATGCAATTGGTGTTTACTGTTTGAATGCATACATTTAAAAAAAAACTCCAGTAGGTTAATTAGGCTGTCAGTTGTATGAAGTAAATTTTGGTCAAGAAATAGCCAAGGTAGTAATACAGTAATAAGTTATAAATGTGCTCAATGGGGTCTAGAATGTCACTATTGGAATACAAGAAATATGTGTAAGAAAAAAGACAAATATTCAATATTGATGGTTGGATGAGCTAAATAAATTAGATGACTCTACTTTCAAGTTAAGAACTTTGCCAGTGTTTGGATACCTTTGAACAAAGAAAAAAAGGAAATACAATTTTTATTAAGCATATGCTATGTATCAATCCCTGACTTATATTTTGACACATATAAACATAGGAAATATTGCCCCTTGTAACTGAGACAATGAAGATGAGCGAGGTAGCTGGTTTTGACACTAGAGGCTGAGAAAACAATTAGCTCATAATCGTAAGAAGTTTGAAGTCGGAGGAAAAGAATCAAGAGGAAATAGTGGTAAGTGCCAGGAGCTCCTGGAAACCACATAAGAGATGAAGCCCCCAGAATTGTTGAGCTTTCTAAGAGGCCCAATGAATCAAGTAAAAGCAGAAGGCTTAAAACTGAATCCTGGGGACATATGTATACATACAGCTGATTCACTTTGTTATACAGCAGAAACTAACACAACATTGTAAA
>NW_021700171.1:0-2415 GCF_005190385.1 Monodon monoceros
TTCATCTTTTTAAGGATAAGGGAAATGGCAAATGATTTTCCCCAAGGAAGAAAACTGGAGATAGTGAATTTCCCAGTATAATCTCATATCCTCAAACTAGACTAAACAGGAGAGCTTGTGCTGAAAGCTAAGCCTTCCTTTCTTTCTCTTTACAGGGTGTGGGAGACACAATGAAAAGGTAAGTTTGCCCCCCTATTCAAATCATGGTAATTGTGATAATGATCAGGCTATTTCTGTTGAGATGGACCCTCCCTTTTCAATGAGAAGTTTCTTTCTGTCTGCTTTTATTCCTTCCTTCTCTAAAAGTCTGCCAGGTTTTATAGTCTACCCTTAGGTGAAAGTAGGGTTGAGGGGAGTGTAGTTTCAGTTGTAAGCCTTACTGTAGAAGTTGCAAAGAGACAACTATTTTTGCTGCCCCCCTAATTTCCAAATTCTAATTATCGATATTTGAGGATTATTCCTGGTCATCTATGGGAAAGGCAGATAAGCTCAGAGAGGCAGCAGGTAGACGGATGCTGAGACGAGGAGGGAGGTAGAATCATCAAGAAAGAACATACGATAGTGCTGAGGATCCATATGTATCAGATGGCAAATTCTAACTATTTGCCACCTATTAGATTTCAGGAATTAAATGAGAATTGCTGTGTGGATCCCCTAGGGAAGCTAGAAGAGAGGAAACAGACACAATTATGATTGAGGTGACATATTCTACTAAGATTGATATGCTGAGAGCAGGGAAACAGATTGTAAAATATAATAGCAACTGTAGTGTTCCTCCATCTGAGGAGTTAAATTCACACCCTTCACACCTAATTATGAGGATTCTGATGCAGCCCCATCAGTGGACTGCTAATGGTACCTTTGGGCCTGTTAGTAAGTGGGTCTTTTTTTTTTTTTTTTACAGGAGTCAGTTAATGCAGCTGTACATTCCTCAGCCTATGGACCCACAGCTCAGTACATGGGCCATCACTGGGATGTTGGAAAGGCTTAACAACTTCCGAGGTAAGAGGCAGCTCTCTGGGTGAAGGCAGTAATATTTCCTTCACGACTAGATACATGCTGCTGATCTCTCTTCATTGCTCTGTCTGTTCTTTGCAGAGAACAGGGAAGCAGGCACTGCTTTATAACTAACTTTATAATTTATTGTTAATTATCAGTCAGAAAGCTAACTGAAGCCTGTCACAAACAATCAATCGCATATGACAGTTTCTTATATAGTTACTTGTGGTGAGTTAAAATTTAAAAAAAAAGAACACTCTGCCCTATAAAACTGCATATCCATTCAGTGTATTTCATCTTGTAGTTAACTGTGGTTATATGCGGATATTCAGATTCTTAGAATCACCTTAATGTTGTTATTTAAATGTTTATCTGAATATTGAATGTAATAATTACATTTGAAAAATCACAAGACTTTTAAAAAGCTTAAAAGTATTTGTATATACAACAAGTACAACCACAAAACAAACTGAACCCATGATTTTTTGCATAGAGGGCCCCTTAAGACAAATGCAACTGAAGGGTGAGCCTAGCAGACAAAGGATAAGCAGGCCTGAGATGGGATGAGTTGGATTCTGATTCAGTGGTGGCTCCATTAGAAAACCTAAGAGAGAAATCACTTCTAAAAAAAGGCACAGATGGGTTTTTGGTTTATTTTATTTTTGCTTGCTTAAATGTTAAGCAATGTGATCACTATTTAGGACTAAAAAGAAAAACAATATCATATTTAAAGTATAATGTATATTTATTACTATTTTATTTTGTGAGAGTGGATTAATGAGAGGACTTAAGTGAATTAAGGGCCATTTTGCTATTTTCTTTTTTTTGTTTTGTTGTATTTTTGCTATTTTCTTGACATCTATGAATGAACTCCCCAGTTTTTGAGGAGTTAGTTAGTAAAAATAAGCCAGAGGCTGATATCCCACATCTTTATGTATTCTCAAAATTTTCCTTCATCTAGTTGTACGATTAGAGATTTTCTGGCTCTTTACATAGACAAGAAGCCCTTCCTGTTCTTTCTCTGGATTCCCAGTGACACACTCTGTCTAGTCACCTTTGGTAAAGGGGTGTTCTGGAGCTAGCTCGTACTGACACACTCATGGGAGCGAATTGTTACAAGTTCCAGAATTTTAGGAGCAATTACTAAATGGCTGGCACCTTGAAAATGGTCATGGTGGGCTGGAATATTCCCAGCAAATAAGACAAACCAGCTTTGCTTTGTTCCAGAGATTTGGTTGCTAGACCTCTGCCACAATACCGCCACACTTGTCCGTCCCTCAGAACTTTAAAACTCTGTTCTTTGACTTTGCTGTTTTCTTTTTACTGAAGTGTATGTTACGTTGGATCATAAAATAAGAAATTGTCACGTGGCTCTGACTGAAGACCTGAGACGTTTGCAGTGCAGTCCTGACCATC
>NW_021700172.1:0-1081 GCF_005190385.1 Monodon monoceros
TTGGTCAAACACAAAGTGAAGAAGCTGCCTCAGACCTCACTAAGGGTGGGAGGAACTGCTAGACATGACCTTGGAAGGTGCACTGGCCTTGACACGAGTACCAGCCCTGGCTGCAGCTCTGGCTCGGGCTCGGGCCCTCTCTTCCTCATCTTTCAGAGCCTCCTCATAGAGATCTGGTAAGGCACTGGGGACGGTACCAGTCACCTTGGCCATAAACTCCAGGACTTTCATCTTGCTGGTTTCAGCGTGGGCTCTCCGGCCCCACAGGAGCTCATAGCACGGGAGATTGCTGTCGCGCACCTGACGATACACCAGGTACTTTTCCTGCACCAGATCTTCTGTGATAAGCTTCCTGGGCTCCCCAAAGATTATGTGCCTCCTTCCAACATAAACACCCAAACCATTCAGGAATTCCCAGATCTCCTCCTCAGAGGCGCGGTCGCCATGCAAGAAGATCACACCGAGGACAAGCATCAGAAGCCCATTCTTCCGAAACCGCCCGCCACTGCTCTGACGCCCATCATCGCTGACATGTAGCTTGCTGACAAGGGCATAGGAATCACCACCCGGCTTGACTTCCTTCAACGCAAGACCAAAGACCAGCTGAACGCACTCAGCAACTCTCCTGAGGATCTCAGGGAACTTCCTCTTGTACCTTTTGTTCACAAGCTTCAGCAAGTCTGCCTTTATAATGGGCTCTTCCATTGTATACTTCTCCAGCAGGAATTCTATCAACATTCCCACCTTCTTGATCAGAGGATCTCTCTGAAAGCTCTCACCGGAGGCTGGGGCCTGGGAGGAATTTTTCCTTGCCTTAACCCGGCCCTTGGCACACACATCAGATCCTGGGCCTGAAACCCCTGCAGCACGAGAGCTAGTGGCTGGGGCTCCCTGAGGCTCCTGGCGAGTGCCAGCAGCAGGAGAGCTCGGGGGAGTACCCCGAGGAAGAGAAGAGGGGCACGAGGGCGACTCTTCTATCTGTGCTGCAGTGGCCTGAGCACCCCCGAGATTCTGGGTCTCCCTCCGGGCCTGGCGGCGCTTCTCACGGGCACGGAGCTTACTCTTCTGCCCCCGAGGCATG
>NW_021700173.1:0-21602 GCF_005190385.1 Monodon monoceros
AACAATGTTTAATTCCTGTGTCCTGCAGGGGTGGTCTTTCTTTATTCCTGCCAGTTGGTCTCTGTGACTCTATGCAGGCCCATTAGGAGACACTTCCTCCTCTGCCGTTGTGTTGTTGTGGGTGGGAGGCAAAGGCTGCACGGCCTCCCTGTGGCAGGCCCAGGTCAGAAGCCCTCTGAGCCTCAGTTTTCTGATCTAAAATATGGGTACCCTCTTTTGTACACCAGAGGGCTGAGCTGAGGATGACCGTGTGCAGTGCTCAGCCCTGCGGGCTGCTTCTTCATCCACAGAGCCAGGATCCTACACCAAGCCTCCTGTTCTTTCTACACCACCCCTCTGTCCCCATAAGCTCATCTCTTGGGAAGGTTGCAGAGCTCTGCTAATAGGACCTATCCCTTGAAAGCAGAAATGAGATTTTTCTTCCCAAGTCCGTTCCTTGGGGGAAGTCTTCAAAGAGGATTCTTGTAATTTCCTGTTATAAAATTTTATGTGCAATTACAAACAATGAGCTGTGAGCATTAATTGAGCAGACTGGGAGATTTTCTGTTTTTAAATCACGGGCTATTTTAAAACCTCCCAGACCACGAGAAAATGGCCTGAGGAAATAAACTTTCAGAGGGTGGCCCAGGCAGCAACCCACCCCTGTGGCCCCTCTTGTTGCATCTGGGATCCTGCAGGAAAGGTGGCCACTGTGCCCAGCAGAGCTGGAGGGCCTGCTGCAGCAAGAGGAAGCAAGAGGTTGACCTGTTCTCCGGGGTTGCAGGGCTTTGCAAATAATGGCTTTCCACCCACTCCAGCTGCCTGGTATGTAGCGGATCTGTATCCATCCATCCATCCATCCATCCAACCAAACACTATTAGTTGAGTACCTACCAAGTGTCTGTGGACCCAGGAGTCTGCTCAGGCTCAGACTCTGCACCTGGGTCCTCTGTGAGTCTCAAGAGATGCAGACACTGTTGTTTTCGAGTCTCCTGATAGATGAAAACAAGTAGAGAAATGCCCAAGTAGGCTTTTTTAAATTGTGGTATATTTAAAAGTTTTGCACTGAACAAACTAATGCTTTTAACACATTCTAAAAATAGCACACAATGCAATTGTGCTCTTCAGAAGGTGATCACAGTGTTTAGAAACAATGTTTAATTCCTGTGTCCTGCAGGGGTGGTCTTTCTTTATTCTTGCCAGTTGGTCTGCCACGCTCTGTGCACATAGAGCTGTGAGCAAAACAGACAAAAAGTCCTTCCTTCCTCGGGCTGACATTTTAACAAGGGAGACAGAGATAATGAACACGATAAATAAGAACACCATGCATTATATTAGAAGGCAATAAGTGCTTTTGGAGAAAAACTAATTTGGGACGGGAGATGAGACAGGAAGGAGAGGGTAAGGGCAGGCCTCCTTGAGAAAGTGGCAGGTGAGCAAAGATTTGAAGGAGGCCAGGGAGCAAGCCATGAAGCTCTCTGGGTGGAAGTGTTCCAAGTAGAAGAAAAAGAGTGAGTGCAAGGGCCCTGGGGGAGGTCGTGGAGGAAGGGACGCTGCGCAGGCCTGCTCACCCTTCCAAGGACTTTGAATTGGCTCTGAGACGTGGGTGCTGCCGTCAGCCTGCCTGCAGAGGAGTGGTGCGCACTGGCCTACTTTTTAAAGGACTGCCCTAACTGCTGTGTTGAGAATAGAGCTACTGTCCACCAGTGAAGCCACTGGCCACGTGGCGGTCGAGTGCTTAAAATGTGGCCAGTCTGATTCGAGATGCACTGCATGTGTACGTACACACCCGGACGGTGAAGACTTACTGTGAAAGAGAGAAACTGTCTCATTAACTATTTTAAAACACTGATTACAAATTGAAATGATAACACTTTGGATATATGTGTTTAAAATATCTATTATTACAATTTAATCCATTTCTTTTTAGTTTTTAAAATGTGACTATGAGAAAAGGCAAAACTCCATACATGGCTCATATTCTATTTCTATTGGACAGCACTGTTCTAGACAGTACAGGTCAAGGGCAGAAACTGGGAGACACTTGGGAGGCCATGGCCGTAACCCAGGTGAGAGGGGATGGCAGCTGAGCCAGGGGACAGAGTCGGGGTAAGTGGTGGAATTCTAGGTGGATTGTGAAGGTGCGTTTGCAGCTGGACTGCAGGGCGTTTCTCCACAGATGTGTGGGGGGGGGGATGAGTGATTGGCACAGGTTCTGCCCAGCACACTGTGGTGGGGAGGTGTGTGGAAAGGGAGGTGGGATCCAAAGAGTCAGGGTCCTCTTGTGGAACCAGAGTCTGGAACAACACCCAGGGAGGGACTGTTGGTGGTCGAGGCCAGAGGAGAACTGGACGTCCATATGGGGGCAGTGTAAGCTCAGGTCTCTTCTGACAGGTGATTGTGTGACTCCTGGCCTTTACTTCCCCATCTGTAAAATGGAGGCAGTGGGGCCCAACGTCTCAGAGCTGTGAAAGTCAAGTGGGTGGCATAGACTGCGTGTGCAGTCGGTGGGGTGCTACCATTATTACAGATGCAGGGGCCGTGAGCTGGAGGGAGCTGGGGCTGGGTGTGCCTGCTGCCTCTCTGCTCTGCTCTACCAGAAATTCCACAAGAGCTACTGTACTTGTTTTATTAAGAGTGCTCAGTGGTCCAGGGGTCAAGACTCCATGTTTCCACTGCAGGGGGCACGGGTTTATTCCCTGGTCAGGGAACTAAGGTCCCGCATGTGGCGTGAGCAAAAAAAAAAAAAAAGTGTTCAGGCCAAGATGTTGTCCCTGGTGTGCCCAAGAGGAAGGAGGCCCGCAGCCCTTCCCAGGCCACTGCCAAGAGGGTAGATGGAGGCCTGGTGGCCGTGGAGGAAGCAGTGTGTCCTGCGGCATCCCTGCTGGGCTGGAGGCAGATGGACCGTGAACTGCTGATTGGAGGGCCTTCTGGAGGAGGTGGTGGTGGTGGTTTGGGGGAGCCATGGTGCGACAGAGGCAGAAGCTCAGCCGCAAAATGAGAAAGCTGCAGGCAGAGGAGAGGCTAGGAATCGTAGCCGCCCTGGACCTGGGGCTCCGCTGCTTTGGTGTCTGCTAGCAGGCTGGGTGGAAGCGGCCTCTGCCACCTCCTTTTGGCTCAGTTTAGTGCTGAGCCTTGCACACAGTAGGTCCCGAATAAATAACGATTGCACGGAATAAACAAGGCAGTATTGAAATGCACTAGGATAATGTTTGTTGAATGCACAACAGGAAGAGCCCTGGATGGAAATATTGATCACCCTGCTGTGGATCAAGTTATGTGCAGCCTCCATCAGTCCACTTCTGTCCACCCACCACCTCCCAGACTCAAGCCTCCAGGGCCTTTGTCCTGCACGCCCACAGTGGCCTCCTCACTGGTTTCCTTCCTTTCACTCTTGCCCCCTCAATCTTTTCTCCACACAGCAGCAGGGGGTAAGGCAATAGCTGATTCACTTTGTTATAAAGCAGAAACTCACACACCATTGTAAAGCAATTATACTCCAATAAAGAGTTAAAAAAAATGTAGATCAGATTATGCTATATCTCTGGTTAAAACCTCTACAGCCTTCCCTTGCCACCAGCATATAATTCTGCAAGGCCCTACACGATCTGACTCGATGTTCCTGGCCAACTTTATATCCTAACGTTCTTGCTCTCTATACCATCTTTCCTTTTCTAGGACTCAAGCCAGTTCCTGTCCCAGGGCCTTTGCACTTGCTGCTACTCCACCTAGAATGCCGTTTACTCCCATTTTCCCCTTGGTAACGTCCCATCCTGTCTCAGCGCAAGTGCCTCCCCCTCAGAGAGGACTTCCTTGAGCCCCTCCCTCTATGAAACCCTAAATTACTTCTTATGTTAATATCTGCTTACAATGTTTCACCATCCAAAGCTTTCTTGTGTATGTATTGTGTCTCCTCCACCAGAGTGTAAGCTTCCTGAAGCTTTTCCCTCCTTGTCCCCTCCCATACCCAGCCCAGTGCCTGGAACATAGTAAGTACACAGTGAATATCTGTCAGATGAACGAATGTGAGTATCCGTAGTAATCTTGAGCACTCTGTGTGTATTATCTCATCTAACCTGTGTAAGCTCCTCTGTCATCAGGGAGACAACTAAACTGTCTGAGGATTGAAATCTCATGTCTGACTCTGCAGCTCATGCTGTTGAACCCTGCACGACACCATCCCTCAGACCCTGGTTCCGCCCTGGCTCTGCCAGTAACCAACTCTGTGACTTTGGATATGTCCTGCTTGGAGTTCCTTCTGACCCCAGGGAGAGTTGGTTGAGTGTTTCAAGTCCCTGGAGCTCTGACAATCTAGGGCATAGTTCTCCAGGACCTAAGTGTCCCCTTGGGAAGGTTTATATCTGGGATATTCCTACGGGAACATTTGCATCCTGCACCACTCTACTTGGCTGTTTTACTATAAGTACATATGCTTATGTTATACTTTATTTTTCACCTAAATTTAGGTTAGCGCTTACCTGTGGATTTCATGTTAGGGGAGTAAAAGGGCTGTTACAGAATACATATTATAGGTAGTTCCTTGGTGATCTAATGCTTAGGATTTGGTGCTTTCACTGCTGTGGCCAGGGTTCAATCCCTGGTCAGGAAACTGAGATCCTGCAAGCCGCACAGCGCAGCCAGAAAAAAAGGGAAAACAAAAACAACCCAAAATACATGTTATAGAAGGCGGCTTTCATCACAGGTGGTGACAGAAATCAGAACCAGGAACTTAGGCTGGAGTCACAGACCAGGAGTAGCATGAGGGGCCTGCTGGGTGCTGGAGGTGTCCTATGTCTACACCTGGGAGGTTGTTACATGGGTGTAAACGTGTGTAAAATTCACTGAGCTGTACAACAAAGATGGGGTTATGTGACCATAAGCCATACCAGTTTTAAAAATTAAGTAAGATAATACATAATGAAATAAATAAATGACATAAAAAAGTGGGCCTTGGGACAGAAGCCACTGGGGTCCTGGAGCCTAGGGCTCCTCCCTGATCTAGTGAGGTTCTCTTTGATCCCCGGACTCAGCTCCACATCTCCTCCTCCCTGACCCCACCTCACTAGGCTCCTGCAGGCAGCCCCCTCCCCTCACCAGTACTCCCTTCTTAGCGTTACTCTAAGACCTGGTGACTTGCTGGTGGCCCCCTTGGCTGTGAGCCACTTGCCAGTGGCTCCCAGCCTTGACGCCTTGGACATGGGCTGCCTGCAGTGGTGTTTGTTGAATGAATAAGCACCCACCACGTGGTGGAGGAGGAGAGAGGGCTGATGCTCATTCTTGCCCCAGGCTCCACACCTTCCAATCTAACAGGGCAGAATATGGACATTCAGGGTCTGCAAGTCTAGAGGAGGAGACCGCGGGAGGCTTGTCCCCAGCACGCTCTGCAGGATGTGCTAACGGTGGTGGTAATGGCAGCTAGCACTAGGCTCAATGTTCATGCCTCATCTCCGGTAATCCTACCCTTGAGGTGGGTACCTAGACTCCACCTGCATTAGAGATGTGGCCAGGAGGTTCAGAGAGCTCTTGCCCCTTCCGGGAGTCACAGGGCAAGGAGCAGAGTGCGACTGGTACCCACATCTGTTTGACGTCAGAGCCCAAGGTCTTGGGCCTCACATATCCTGCTCAGTCTTGCTCAAGTAGAAAGATGAGAAGGAAGAAGACAGCTCCTTCCCAGTCTCCTGATGCTTCCTTTCCTCCAAATGCTGGGTCTTCAAATGTCTGGTCTTTATGATCCTTCCTTTAGATGCCGCGTTCTCAGAATATGCTTTTACATGAAAGCAGGAGAGAGATGCCGTCAGACTTAAGAAAGCACTCCTTGACTATAGATGATAAAATACTGTTCTGGGCAGGTTAGATGTGGTCATGCTGGAAAGCAGGGCCTGGAACTGGTGAGATCTGAGGTATTTTGGGCCCAGAGTCTGACTCTCCATGAGCTCCTGGCTCTGGGGACCCACCTCGGAAAGAGTGAGGCCAGCCAGGCATTAGACCTCCTGGGACCCACGTCCCCATGTTCCCTGGAGCAGCAGGGGGCCCAGAGCACACCTAGGGGAGAGCGAGAGAACTGGCAAACTTTTCCAAGCAACTTTCCAGTGGCAGGAGGCTTCCTCGGAGGACTTGGCCTGATGCTTCTCTGGGCTCTGTCTCCCATGGGTGCAGGCCTGGGGAGGGGGCTGTGGGTGATTGGAGCCTGGCAACTCCCAAGCAAACCACACGCCCCTCAGGGCCCTTTCCCAGGAGGCTCCCTAACCCCGCAGCCTCTCTTTCCAGTCCTTTCACTCAGGGACCTGTTCCCTCCCAGGCCAGGGCCCAGGTTGCTGAGCAGAGGCCACCAAAGGCTCTGGGGACTGAGAGAAGCCTGGAGAAAACCCCGAGGATCTGGTGCTTCTGGACCCGGTTGCCAGGCCCTCGCTTTCCCCACACTCTTGGAGGGTGGGGCCTCCCCTGGGCCCTGAGAGGCCTGGGTGGAAAATGAAATATGCAAGTAGCTACAGATGGCAGAAGGACCCTCCAGGAATACCTTACAGCGCCTCCTAAACACACGTGTGGTTATTTGGATTTCCAAGCGGAAGAAGGGAGCCTCTGCCCCCCATCTGCAGCTCTTTCCTCTGCTTCTCCCACCTCCTCTTGGTGGTCTTACCACATGGAGTCCAATCACTGGGTCATTCTCTCAGTACAGGTTTACTGAGCACCTCCTGGGCCAGGCAGGTGCCAGGAGCCAGGGGTACAGTGCTGAACAAGGGGACAGGTCCCTGATCTCAAGGAGCCGACAGCCAGTGAGCAGGTGAATAACAGACAAATGAAACGCCTTCTGAAAGTGATAAGGGCTGTGGTGACAGTGAATCAGAATGATTTGACAGCAAGTGATGAGGTGCGGGAATATGAAACGGCGTGGGTACACTGGGGTCCTACACAAGGGCAAAGTCCCCAAGGCAGGAAGTGGCGGAGGGTCAGAGGGCAGCTGCAAGCCGAGGTCAGCAGGGCCCCGTTATGCTGGGCCAGGCTGTCTGTGGGTGCAAGCTGACTTTTATTCTAAGCATCAGAGGAGCCACTGGAAAGGTTTAGTGGGGAACTGATGTGATCAGCTCTGCATTTGGAAAACATTGTTCTGGAGGCTACAAGGAGAACAGTTTTGGGGGCAAGAGGTTTGGGGGAGACCTGTTAGGGTGGAGGATGGGTTGCGGGGCTCCCTGGGAACCTTGAGTTTCTCTAGGTGCTCGGAGCAAGGCTTGGGTTTCCACTTTAGTCTTTACGGTAACAAAAGTGCCACCTGTGGAATTGTTTGCAACTGGGGTTCACCGTGCATTTTAATTTACTATTTGTGGCCATTGTCGGGTTGGAAGAGGCGCCAAGGCAATTACTGAAAAAAAGGACCTGTATGCAGAAAATTATAAGACACTGATGAAAGAAATTAAAGATGATACAAATAGATGGAGAGATATACCATGTTCTTGGATTGGAAGAATCAACATTGTAAAAATGACTCTACTACCAAAGCAATCTATAGATTCAATGCAATCCCTATCAAACTACCACTGGCATTTTTCACAGAACTAGAACAAAAAATTTCACAATTTGTATGGAAACACAAAAGACCCCGAATAGCCAAAGCAATCTTGAGAACGAAAAACGGAGCTGGAGGAATCAGGCTCCCTGACTTCAGACTATACTACAAAGCTACAGTAATCAAGACAGTATGGTACTGGCACAAAAACAGAAATATAGATCAATGGAACAGGAGGGAAAGCCCAGAGATAAACCCACGCACATATGGTCAGCTTATCTTTGATAAAGGAGGCAGGAATGTACAGTGGAGAAAGGACAGCCTCTTCAATAAGTGGTGCTGGGAAAACTGGACAGGTACATGTAAAAGTATGAGATTAGATCACTCCCTAACACCATACACAAAAATAAGATCAAAATGGATTAAAGACCTAAATGTAAGGCCAGAAACTATCAAACTCTTAGACGAAAACACAGGCAGAACACTCTATGACATAAATCACAGCAAGATCCTTTTTGACCCACCTCCTAGAGAAATGGAAATAAAAACAAAAATAAACAAACTGGACCTAATGAAACTTCAAAGCTTTTGCACAGCAAAGGAAACCATAAACAAGACCAAAAGACAAGCCTCAGAATGGGAGAAAATATTTGCAAATGAAGCAACTGACAAAGGATTAATCTCCAAAATTTACAAGCAGCTCATGCAGCTCAATAACAAAAAAACAAACAACCCAATCCAAAAATGGGCAGAAGACCTAAATAGACATTTCTCCAAAGAAGATATACAGACTGCCAACAAACACATGAAAGAATGCTCAACATCATTAATCATTAGAGAAATGCAAATCAAAACTACAATGAGATATCGTCTCACACCAGTAAGAATGGCCATCATCAAAAAAATCTAGAAACAATAAATGCTGGAGAGGGTGTGGAGAAAAGGGAACACTCTTGCACTGTTGGTGGGAATGTGAATTGGTACAGCCACTATGGCGAACAGTATGGAGGTTCCTTAAAAAACTACAAATAGAACTACCATATGACCCAGCAATCCCACTACTGGGCATATACCCTGAGAAGACCATAATTCAAGAAGAGTCATGTACCAAAATGTTCACTGCAGCTCTATTTACAATAGCCAGGAGATGGAAACAACTTAAGTGTCCATCATCGGATGAATGGATAAAGAAGATGTGGCACATATATACAATGGAATATTACTCAGCCATAAAAAGAAACGAAATTAAGTTATTTGTGATGAGGTAGATGGACCTAGAGTCTGTCATACAGAGTGAAGTAAGTCAGAAAGAGAAAAACAAATACTGTATGCTAACACATATATATGGAATTTAAGAAAAAAAAAACTCAAAGAAGAACCTAGGGGTAAGACAGGAATAAAGACACAGACCTACTAGAGAATGGACTTGAGGATATGGGGAGGGGGAAGGGTAAGCTGTGACAAAGCGAGAGAGTGGCGTGGACATATATACACTACCAAAAAAGGTAGATAGCTAGTGGGAAGCAGCCGCATAGCACAGGGAGATCAGCTCGGTGCTTTGTGACCACCTAGAGGGGTGGGATAGGGAGGGTGGGAGGGAGGGAGACGCAAGAGGGAAGAAATATGGGAACATATGTATATGTATAACTGATTCACTTTGTTATAAAGCAGAAACTAACACACCATTGTAAAGCAATTATACTCCAATAAAGATGTAAAATTAATTAATTAATTAATTATTTTTAAAGAAGGTTCCAGAATGTGAGGAACAAGAAGGAACAAGAGTTCACCTCTGGCTGGAGAAGGTCAGGCCAAGGTCTGGCAGCTGGTCTGTGGGCGCACGATGGGCCCCACCCCCGGGGCAAGGCCCAGTGAGGGCAGCATATAGGCTGATCTCCCCACTGCCCTGCAGAGTGGAAAGGGGGCACTTAGCTGGGCCAGCACCCAATGAGATGGAAGCTTGCTGCTACGATCTTTATTCTCACCACTAATAATCTTCTCTGAGGGGGACTTGCCTGGTGGCGCAGTGGTTAAGAATCTACCTGCCAATGCAGGGGACACGGGTTCGATCCCTGGTCCGGGAAGATCTCACATGCTGCAGAGGAGATAAGCCCATGGACCACAACTACTGAGCCTGCGCTCTAGAGCTCATGAACCACAACTACCGAAGCCCATGTGCCACAACTACTGAAGCCCACGTGCCTAGAGCCCGGGCTCCGCAACAAGAGAAGCCACTGCAATGAGAAGCACGCATACCGCGATGAAGAGTAGCCCCCGCTCACCGCAACTAGAGAAAGCCCATGCACAGCAACGAAGACCCAATGCAGCCAAAAATAAATAAATAAATTTATATAAAAAAAATCCTCTCTGAGGGACGCACTTGAGGCAACAGCTCATCCCAGACTCCAGACCATCACCAGGATGGTCCCATCTCTCTTCAGTTATGGGCTGCGAATTCTAAAGGGGAAATCTCAGATTAGATCTGGCGAGAGGCAGAGAAATAGCTGGAGAGGGAGAAGGTTGGAAAAGGTGAGGGATGGGCCAAGCCTTCGTTTTTCCAAAGGCTCTGGGAAAATAGGGATAGAGTAACAAAGAGCCCCTTTACATTTGCTTAAAACTCTGGCTTCTGCATTCACAAGGCTGGTTGGAGATGTCAGCCAGCCCTGCAAGCTTCTGGCTGGAGAAACCTGAGGGTCATGAATGGACTCAGGGCAGCATCGAGGTGAGAAGTGTGTATGCTGAGCAGGGCACTCCTGTGTTTGAATCTGACACTGAAGAGCTGCTCAGTCAGAAGCAGACTCAGAGACAAGGGCTGGACTGCAAATGTTTATTTAGCCAGCACAGGACGGGAGCGGGGAGATGAGGCAGGGAAGGGGAAGAAGCCAATAAAGAGTGGGCTTTCAGCAACTCGCGCTCATCCCCTCTGAGGCACCCTGGGCATCAGTGTACAGCGTGTGCCCGAGAGAGGTGGAGCTGGGGTATTTATACACTGACTCTCATCACCATTGGTTGAGGGCGACTCCTAGGGACACTAACTCTGCAGCACTCAGGTCCACCTTGTGCCTGGGCAGAGTCAGTGTAGGTGACCTCAGGCAAAGAGATGGAGGTGCTGGCCGTTGGAAGTCGAACCTTCAGGCACTGAAGTTATACGGCGAGATATGGATGGGATACCCAAGTGACTGCTGCAGCAGTTACCTAGCCCAAGCCTCAGTTGCTTCATCTGTAAAATTGGGATAATAATAGCGATCCTGTTGAAAAAAAAATAAGTAAGAAGCCCTGTCTCCTAGGGTGATTGTGAGAGTGCATGAGAGAATGCTCATAAGGCCCTTGTTTCAGTGCTGGGCACACAGTGCATGCCTTGTATGTGGGTGCTTCATTCATTTATTTGATGGATATTTACTGAGTGCCTCAGGGTGCCAGGCCAGCAGGTAGGAATACGATGGTCGCACTTCCGGCAGCAGTGCGTGGCCAGCCTCCTGGACTCTCAGGTAGAAGGACCAGCATTCCAGCTGCCTTCCAGGGGCCCCAGCAGGTGCCCGCAGTGGTCACCGGCACAATAACGCATCCTTTAGAGGCTGCTGTCTCTTCCCTGCCTCACTTCCCCACTCCTTTAAGTGCTTCTTGGCATTGCCTCCTAAATAATCTACCTGCCCTGGAATCCTCATCTTGGAATCTCCTTGGGGGAGTGGGAGCGGGACCCAGACTAAAACAGCTCATGACCAGGAGGTGCACTGTTCGTCTTCTTTTTTTTTTTTTTTTTGCCAGGAACAGCCACAGAGAGTTTGTTCACTTCTTTAATTTTTAAAAATGAGTAAGCTGACAATTGTGTACCCTTTGAATACCCAATAAAAATGTTCATTATGCAAAACAGTACAACCTTTTTCATTTTTTATTTTATTTATTTATTTATTTTTATTTTTAATTTTTAATTTTTTGTGGCACGCGTGTCTCTCACTGCCGTGGCCTCTCCCGTTGCGGAGCACAGGCTCCGGACACGCAGGCTCAGCGGCCATGGCTCACGGGCCCAGCCGCTCCGCGGCATGTGGGATCTTCCTGGACCGAGGCACGAACCCGCGTCCCCTGCATCGGCAGGCGGACACCCAACCACTGCGCCATCAGGGAAGCCCTCATTCTTTAATAATACTGTAAATATTTCAGAAAGGATGTATTGTTTCTAATGAATATCAAAAAAGTCACTGCAATGATGTTTCGCCTGCCCCCGCATTTCCCTCCCCGCCCCCCAAAGTTACCCAAATACTAGTAGGAAATTACAAAAAGCAAAGAACAAAAACCCTCCCTCCACCCTGCACCATGAGTCCCGTGAAGTAAGTGAAGTGTTAAGTGCCACAAGTACAATGCGGCATGTCCCCAACCAGGCCGTGGGGCTGTGCACTGGCGACAGTGGTTGGTGGAGAGCCAGTAGCAGCAGCAGTGGGGAGACCCCCTCCCCGACCTGTTGGGAGAAGAGCAGACAAGGATGGGCACAGGTAGGGGCTCAGCTGGAGCCCCGGACTTCCTGCACCCATTTCCTGGGTCCACTAGCTTAGCTTTGCCTCCTCAAGTCTCACCTTGAGGAGGTGAGACTTCTCACTGCCTGCCACACCCCTCCCGCCTGGAATGTCTTTCCCCGCTTCCTCCCCTTGGCAAACTTCCTGGCTCTGCTTCCTGGCCCGGCAGCCTGTCTCTTTTCCCCTAAACACACCTGACAGTTTCTCACTCTCCCTCTGTCACCAGTGGATTCAGGGTGTGCTATTACTTCCATGATATTTTAATTTAAATCAACGTTTTAATCAGCTCAGTTTTTATAAACTGCGGTAAAATATATGTAACAAAATTTACTATTTTAAGCCATTTTAAGTGTGCAATTCGGTGGCATTCAGTTGTGCAAACATCACCACCATCCACCTCCAGAACGTTTCCATCATCCCAAATTGAAATTCTGTACCCATTAAGCGGTAATTCCCAATGCCCCTCTCCCCCGCCCCTGGTAACTTCTATTCTGCTTTCTGTCTCTGTGAACTTCCCTATTCTAGGTACCTCGTATAAATGGCATCATATAATATTTGTTCTGTGTCTGGCTTGTTTCACTTAGTATGTTTTCGGGGTTCGTCCATATTGTTGCATGTGTCATAATTTAACTTTTTTATGACTAACTACTACTCCACTGTATGTATATACGACATTTGCTTACCCATTTATCTCTTGATGGACATTTGGGTTGGCTTACTTTTGAAACTCGACTACGTCCTAAGCAATAATATCCATGAAAGCAAGAGTTGGATGGTAAACTTTGCTTTGAATACCTATGAAATAAATCCATAACTAACAAAATAAGAAAATAAAAGTTGGGACTTCCTTGGTGGTCCAGTGGCTAAGACTCCACGCTCCCAATGCAGGGGACGCAGGTTCAATCCCTGGTCGGGGAACTAAGATCCCACACGCCACGGGGCAACTAAGCCTGTGTGCCGCAACTACTGAGCCCACGCGCTCTGGAGCCAGCACGCCACAACTAGAGAGAAGCCTGTGTTCCGCAACTACTGAGCCCACGCACTCTGGAGCCAGCACGCCACAACTAGAGAGAAGCCCGCATGCTGCAACGAAGAGCCCACGTGCTGCAACGAAGATCCTGTGTGCTGCAAGTAAGACCCAACACAGCCAAAGAAATAATAAAATAAATAAATTTAAAAAAAGAAAAGTGTCAAGTGATGCTGCCTGCCACCAGGGGTTCACAAGCTACTCTGGGCAACACTGTGAGCATTTACAGCACAAAACCAGGCTTCATTCATTGCTGAGTCTCCAGGTCTAGCCAGTGCCTGGTGCCTTAGAGATGCTCAAAATTGTTTGCTGGTTGCTATAGGTCTGGGGGCCAGGAGAAGCCAGAGCTGTGTTCCCTCAACAACTCGCACAATCCTGGAACTCACATTCCCACCAAATTGTGCTGAGACTTGGGGTACCTCCTGGGACCCTAGAGCCTGCTTATATCATCACCGCCTGCCCCCGCCCATGTTCCCTCACCCTTACCCCTTCAGTGTGTTCTCAGCCTGACCTCCAGCTGCCAGCCCCTGCGTTCCTTTGCCTGCTGGCTTCCTCGGGGCACTTGAGCCCATTTTGCCACCCACACTGCAGACTGGAAGTGCCAGAAAAGTAATAGCCCCTGGAAATAGCTTTTACCCAATGACTGACAGAGTTGGTAGATAAATGCCCCATCCCCCTCGGCCCTCGGGTAGGATAATTCTGAGGGGGTGCATGGTCCACGGTGGCTTCCAGGGCTCCCCAGCAAGACTGAGCCTCAGTTGCCCTCAGTGGTAACAGGCTTGATAAACACACCCTTTGCTAGTTGCTGTCCCCTCCCCATCTACACCTCCTCTTCCACGGGTACTTCCTGAGACCTCCGCCCAAGTAAACAACTTACAACAGAACCCTTGTCTAGCCTCTGCGTCTGGAGGAACATAACCTAAGACACTGGAAAACATTAGATTTCTGCTAATTTTCCATGCCTGGGAAACCCATTTTTCCTTTTTGATTGCTTTCAATACAGCAATTGGGATGGGGGTCGGTTGGGGAGAGGACTAGAAATTGCCTCGATTTCCAGCGGTCTGTTTTCCACAGGGGTTACCCCAACTGGATAGAGCTTCTCAAAGAAATGGAAACATTGTAATTAACATACAAAATCCTTACTTCTGATGTTATTAAATTTGTTACGCTTATACAGTGCAGAGCATATTGAAAAGGCAAATTAAAATGTTATGTGTTAATAAGCTTGGATTAAATTGGGCTTTGAGAACCTGGGGAAGCGGAGTGAGTCCCACATGGACGCTGTATAGGGTGTTTAAGGAGCCTTTTCCTCGCCTTGAAGCTGCTGCCACTGAAATTACTTGAGAAGACACAGGATCTTAAGAGGAACCTCCCCAGTCTGAAAGTACAGACTTCTGAGTGTGTTTCTGTCAAGTGTATGCACTTTGGTCTCCTGACAGGAGAGTGGAGGAAGAAGGGGGCAACTAAGTATTCAAAAGGAACGAAAGGGCTCCCCTGGTGGCGCAGTGGTTGAGAGTCCGCCTGCCGATGCAGGGGACGCGGGTTCGTGCCCCGGTCCGGGAAGATCCCACATGCCGCGGAGCGGCTGGGCCCGTGAGCCGTGGCCGCTGAGCCTGCGCGTCCGGAGCCTGTGCTCCGCAACGGGAGAGGCCACAGCAGTGAGAGGCCCGCGTACCGCAAAAAAAAAGGAACAAAAAAAGCCCACCCACTCTCAGCAGAGTAAGCCCTAGGAGCTGGACCGCAGACATGAGGGTCCCCCTCCCACCAGCTCTTGGTGACTGGTGTCTCGAGCTTGGAGGACTTGAGTGAACAAGCTTGGCCAGGATGGGACTGTGCTGTTCCCAACCTTTGCAGGAATGTGGAAACCCTCAGCTGGAGGGACTCGGGACTGAAGCCAGAAAACCTCTCCCTCCTGGCAAGGTTGCTGAGGGCACCTAGCCACGCAAAGGGGCTCCATCACAGTCCTCATCCGGTTTCCTGTGGCCTTGGAAAGCTCTCCCTCTTTCTTGGCCTTCCAAACGCTGCTTTCTCCCCTGGTCTCCTCCCACCTCTCTGATGGCTCCTCCTCAGACTCCCCACTCGGGACAACTCTCCCATGGTGGTCTTCCCCTTGGCCCCAACCTAGCTCTCTACCATTTTCACTCTTCACATTCTTCTTGGGTCATCTTCCCACTCCTGAAATTTCTTCTTTCACTTCCTCCTCTGCTGATGATTCTAGATCTCTCTCCCCTATCTAGATCTTCCTCCGAAAACTTCATGCGTGGTGCACCTGGGCTACCTCCACCCAGGATCCCCAAGCTCAACATCTCCCAAATGGAGAGTACCCTCTTCCCCTGTGACAGCTCCCTAGCTTGTATCTCATCTCTTCTAATATCCAAGCTGGAATCCAGGGAACCGTCCTAATACTGTATTAGTTATCTAGTGCTGTGTAACAAATCACCCTAAAATTTAGCACCATTAACAGAATAAACATTTACCATCTTACACATATTTTGGGGTTGCAATCAAGATGCTGGACAGGACTGCAGTCACCTGAAGGTTTGACTGGAGCTGGAGGGTTTGCTTCCAAGGTGCTCACACACATGGCTGTTGGCAGGAGGCCTCAGTTCCTCACTTGTGGATCTCTCCAGAAGCCTGCTTGAGTGTCTGCATGACATGACAACTGGATTTCTCCAGAGCCAGTGTTCCAAGAGAGAGCAAGGAGACAGCTGTGATGCCTTTTATGACCTAGACATACACATCCCTTTTACCATATTCAATTCATTGGAAGCAAGCCACTAAGGACAGCCTGCACTCAAAGGGAGGGAGCTAGCCTCCACCTTTTGGAGGGAGGAATGTCAAAGGGCTAATGGACATATTTAAAAATCACTGCAGATACTTTCTTGCCACATCTGTCCTTTCGACATCTGACTAGCCTCAAATCCCATTGATTAACATGTTTTTTTTAAATTATAAAAGTTAATACAGGTTTACTGCAAACAATTAAGAAAATATAGAAAAGTAGAAAGAAGGGAAAACACCTCCACCCCTACCACCAAAATAATCTTACAATTTGGGGCATTTCCATGCAGGCTTTTCTCTGTGTACAGCTGTATTATCAGGTGGGGGAAGGAGTGGTGTTGCCAGGACCCACCAAGTGCTGGAGGAGGGCTGCCAGGAACTGTGGCCTTCAACTGAGCCACTGACAGAACCATAGAGAGACAGAGAGGGAGCCAGAGAGATAAACACCCTGGCCTCCTCTTCTCCCACCCTCTGATTTCCCCTGGTGCCCCCCATTGACTGAACCACAGGAAATCAGCTGGTGGGAAGCTGTGGTGATGCAGGCTGTAGTTGTTAGACCCAGGATTTAGAGGGAGGAGAAGGGTTAAGAGTGTACGTAGAGGGGGGCACATGGAAAGTCAATAGCACAGTAGACAGGTACCCTTAAAACAATCTGAGGTCATATTCTTATATGATTTTGAATTCTCTTTGTTTTAATCTAAACTTAAAATTGCTTATTGTAAGAATTTTTCCAAATTGCTTGATAGTCTTCAAAATCATGCTATTGAATGGCTGTGGAACATCCCAAGGACTGACACTTACTGACTTCTTGCAACCATTCCCTGTTCTCCCCACACAGCCTTCATCTGACCCCTTGT
This sequence comes from Monodon monoceros, assembly GCF_005190385.1. NCBI lineage: Eukaryota > Metazoa > Chordata > Mammalia > Artiodactyla > Monodontidae > Monodon > Monodon monoceros. Next base: position 16,654 of record NW_021700173.1, read on the forward strand.
ACCAACTTGCTGGTTCACCTCCCATCTGTGGCTTTACCTCCTCCAATCCATCCTCTATCAGTCTCTGGAGGGACCATTCTGTGACATAGATCTCGTCATGTTATTTTCCTGCTTAAGACCCTTCAATGGTTCCCCATCATTCTTGGGATGAACCCCAGACTCTTCTATGTGTCTGGCAAGGGCCTGCAAGCTGTGGTGCCTCCTCTTCTCCAGATTCAGCTCCAGCCTCTCCCTACAGGCATCACAGGTCCAGCCACGCTGGTTCTGCTGATGGGAGGCAGTGTATGCAGTGGTTAGCGCTTGAGAACTATAGCCAGTCTGCCTGCGTTCACATCACAGCTCTCCTACTTGTCAACTCTCTGACTTTGCACAAGTTTCTCCACCTGGAAAACATGGGTAATGATATGCCTCGGGGTGGGGAGACTCTGAGTTAATGCATGAAGAGAATTTGGAATGGTCCTTGGAGCATAATGACTGCTCAATATGTCTATAAGTTATTACCATCATCATCATTATTATTACTCCCCAAACACACCAGAGCAGTTTTTTTTTTAATTAATTTTTTTTGGCTGCATTGGGTCTTCGTTGCTGTAGTTGTGGCGAGTGGGGGCTACCCTTTATTGCTGTGCGTGGGCTTCTCATTGTGGTGGCTTCTCTTGTAGAGCATGGGCTCTGGGCGCAGGGGCTCAGCAATTGTGGCGCATGGGCTCAGTTGCTCCACGGCATGTGGGATCCTCCTGGGCCATGGATCGAGCCCGTGTCCCCTGCACTGGCAGGCGGATTCTTAACGACTGCGCTACCAGGGAAGCCCCACCGGAGCAGTTTTAAAACATGCCTTCCCATCAAGACCCAGGGTCCATGGCTCCTCCCCTTGAATCTGGGTCAACTTAAGATTGTTTCAACCAGTAGAATGAAGTGGGAGTGATGGTTTGTGACTCCTGAGGCTGGGTTATACAAGGTGGTGCAGCTTCTATCTTTTCCCAAAGAATACTCATTATTAGAGCCCTGATCTTCGAGTCTGACTACCCTGAGGTGGCCATGATGTGAAGAAGCCCAAACTGCGTAGACAGGCCACGTGCAAGCACTCTGGCTGGCAGCCCTAGTCTTTGAGTCGTCCTGGTCCAGTGCCAGACATGTGAATAAATGAGGCTTCAGACAATTTCCACCCCCCGCTCTGAGTTGCTCCAGCCTCAAGTTTTCCAGCTGAGGCCCCAGACACTGAGGTGCAGAGACGCTCTGCCCTGTCTGAATTCCCAACCTACTGGCTATGAACATAATAAAATGGTTGTTTTAAGCTGCTAAATTTTGGCATAATTTATTACACAGCAATAGAAAACCAATACACACATAATGCTCTTCTTTTCCCCTTGGCAAACTCCTGCACATTCTTCAGGACCCTAAAAAAAATGTCATCTTCTCTGTGAAGGCTTCTCTGATTCCTCCCCGCCCTCTCCTCACTGTGTGAATCTGTTTTCTCATCCATCTCTATCATTAGATCAGGCATCCTGAAGGGCAGGAACTTAGGTCCACATTTATCTAGTGGGTTACATTTGCTGAATGAATGAATAAATGAGGCCAGAGCTCTTTCTCCACAGGAGTTGACCTGCATGGCAGAACTATCTGGAAGATATTGGCATAATTTCCACACTGTGGGACTACATAAATATTGGTATAGTGAAGAAAAATCCTGACTTATTCAAATCTTATATAATCACCTGGGGAGCTTTAAAAATGTCCAGCCACAGGTCCCACCCCAGGTCAGCTGAATCACGCTCTGTGCAGGGGAGGCCCAGGTATTGGTGCTTTAAAAATACTTTCCAGGTGATTCTAACAGGCAGCCAGGGTGGAAAAGCACTGCTGTTTAACCATGACAACAACATTAGTGATGATGCTGGCTAAGGCTTTTTTTTTTTTTTAATGTATGCATATCATTGTTTTTCATTTATTTATTTTTGGCTGTGTTGGGTCTTTGTTGCTGCGTGTGGGCTTTCTCTAGTTGCAGTGAGTGGGGGCTACTCTTCATTGCGGTGCACGGGCTTCTCATTGCGGTGGCTTCTCTTGTTGCAGAGCATGGGCTCTAGGCACACGTGTTTCAGTAGTTGTGGCACGCAGGCTCAGTAGTTGTGGCTCACGGGCTTAGTTGCTCCGCAGCACGTGGGATCTTCCCAGACCAGGGCTCGAACCTGTGTCCCCTGCATTGGCAGGCTGATTCTTAATCAGTGAGTCACCAGGGAAGCCCTGGCTAAGGCTTTTTGAGTATTTACTATGTGCCAGGGTTTGTCCTATGGTTTTTCATGAATTAATTCATTTACTCGACCCGACCACACTGTGGGGAGAGACTACAATCATCTCCCACTTTAACAGCTTTATTGAGGTATAATTGACATACAATAAATTATACCTTTTAAAGTATATAATTTGATATTTTGACACACACATACATCAACACAAACAAGACAGGGAACATAGTCATCTCTCCCAAATGTGTTCTTGTGCCCCCTTGTAATTCCTCCCTCCTGCCCTTCCCCAGTTCCCTCTGTCCACAAGTAGCCACTGATCTGCTGTCACTACATTGGTTTGCATTTTCTTTTTTTAAAAATTAATTAATTATTTTTTATTTGGCTGCATCGGGTCTTAGTTGCCACACATGGGATCTTTCGTTGCAGTGCATGAGCTTCTCTCTAGTTGTGGTGCCAGAGCACGTGGGCTCAGTAGTTGCAACGCTCAGGCTCTCTAGTTGTGGTGCGTGGGCTCTAGAGTGTGCGGGCTGAGTTGCCCTGAGGCATGTGGGATATTAGTTCCCCAACCAGAGATCAAACCCGCAACCCCTGTATTGGAAGGCGGATTCTTAACCACCGGAGCACTAGGGAAGTCCTGGCATGTGAACTCTTAGTTGCGGCATGTGGGATCTAGTTCCCTGACCAGGGATTGAACCCAGGCTCCCTGCCTTGGGAGCGTGGAGTCTTAGCTACTGGACCACCAGGGAAGCCCCTGCATTTTCTTGAATGTTATACAAAATCATACAGTATGTACTTTTTTGGTCTGGTTTCATTCACTTGTAATAATTTTGCTATTCATCCACCTTGCTGTGTGTATTGATAGTCCTTTCCTTTTCGTTGCTGGGTAGTACCCCACTGTGTAGAGGTATCACATCATCCCCCATTTGGATGAGGAGACTCAGGTTCAAAAAAGTGAAGTGACTTGCCCAAGGTCACTTGGCTGGTAAGCGGTGAGCTTGAACCCAGGTGGTTGCCTCCAGGGCCAGCTTGCTGAACTGTCACCTCTGCATTTTCTCTCTTTGGGCCATGATGCCCTTCCCTGTGGCAGGCAGAATAATGCACTCTCCCCAACTCCAAAAAAAAAAAAAAAAAAACTGTTCATGTCGAATACCTGGAATCTGTGAAGATGGTACATAAGATGGCAGGGGGGAATTGAGTTTGCAGATGGAATTAAGATTGCTATCAGCTGACCTTAAAATAAAGAGATTATCCTTGGTTATCAGGGTGGGCCCAATACAATCACAAGGGTCCCTGAAAGTGGAAGAGGGAGGCAGAAGAAGTGGGTGTAGTCAGAAATTTGAAGATGTTATGTTGCTGGATCTGAAGATGGAAGAAGGGGCCACAGCCAAGGAATGCAGGTAAAAGACAAGGAAACAGGTTCTTCCTTAGAGCTTTCAGAAGCACAGCCCTGTTAACACCTTGATTTTACCCAAATGATTTTACCCCATTTCAGACTCTGACCTCCAAGTCTGTAAGATAATACATGTTTGTTGTTTTAAGCCACTAAGTTTGTGGTGATTTGTTATAGCAACTGTAGGAAACTGATACAGGTGACCTTGACCCAAGCCCGTTTGGAAGGTATGTCTGAGGCCAGCGAGGCTGTAGGGTGTCCAGGGGCAGCTGGGGCAGACTGAGTCAGAGCAGGTGGAACCCTGGCAGAGTGTCCACTCCCCTGTCCCCTGCCCCAGGCTCAGCCACCAGGCTCTGGCTGAAATATTCCCAAGGTCACAGGGGCAGTTGGGAGATGGGAGGTCCTGGAGCTCAGAGATACCCGGGCAGAACAAACTATTCCCTAGTTCTTTGCAGTCCTAAGGTGAATGCAAGAGGCAGGCATTCTCCACCACCTGAGCCACACAGACCCCAGCCCTAGCTGCAGAGGACGCTAGGAGTGTGGGCATGCCAGCCCAGGGTCGGCCATGCAGTGGGACCTCAGAAAACAGAGAAGTTCAAAGCCCTTGGAGAAGGCAGGGCTCGTGGGAGCCCGAGGGGGCTGACAGCGAGTGAGGGCATGCTTAGCGCCCAGCATTCTAGGCAGAGAAAGGCAAGGGCAAAGGCCTGGCGGGGAGAAGGAGGCCAGGGTCAACATCCGGTCAGGAAGGAGCTGGACTTTCCTAACTGCATTTAAGTTGATAATCATCAGATTTATGTACGAGAAGGCAGCTCTGGCTGTCTTGTGGCTCATGGATTGGCGGCGAACAAAGCAGGAGACCACCTACGAGGGGAACTAGCTGTTCAGGTGAGAGAGATGGTGGCCGGCACTAGAGTGGTGACGATGAGCTGGAGAGGAGGGAACATCTTTGGGAGAAGAGGGGGCAGCTGACAGCCGGTGGGAAGCCCCCTCACCCAGAATGAACCCAGACATGGCTGTGGTCGTGGCTTCAGGATTTGCCTCCCAAAGGCATTAAGGCTGACACCTGGGGCTGCACTCAGCCCACTGTCCAGGCCTGGCCTAACCCAGCCAAGTCCAAGGCCAAATAATGCTGAAAAATCATGAATCCCGGAGTGAGGTTAAGGGATCTTTTTTCATTGTCATCTTTTATTGCAGGCATGATTCCCAAGGAAGTTTAAGAAAGCCTTCCTGAGGAGGAGCGAGAGCTGGAAGGAGCTTCCTGAGGAGGAGCGGGAGCTGGAAGGAGCTTCCTGAGGAGGAGCGAGAGCTGGAAGGAGCTT
>NW_021700174.1:0-5666 GCF_005190385.1 Monodon monoceros
TGGTAAGACACATTTTGGTATCAGTAAAATGTTTACATATTAAAATACTCAGTTCCAACGTTCTATTCTATTTAGGCAAACCCTTAGTTAGGCTTTTCCTGGTTCCGAGCCTACGTAACTTATTTTCTCTCCCTAGTTCCAGCCATTTAACTTTAGTTTGCAGGCTCAGCATCATCTTAACCTCTAAAAGAATCTTACACGGAAGAGAAAGAAACTAAAGAGCTCTATTTCAACACTTAGCAACATGAGGCCCTACCCTGACCTAAACCTTTATTCTTACAGTTAGGGTATTGTCTTGTCCCGTATACCCACTTCCTGCATTTTGAACCCATCAGGTTAACTGAGACATGTCTTGGTGTAACATCCCCAGTTCATCTACCCCTGAGGCTGTCCTTAATTCCTCCCATTGTCACATTTTGGTTTAATTAAATACTGGAATCCCTCAAACCCTTGCATGGTACCTGAGGCCCTATGGGATACTGGTAGATTTTGTTAGTGTCAAATACTTAGCTGTCTGATTCTCCAAATATCCCTTGCTCCTTTATTTTCTATCCCAGCCTACTACATACCCACTAAGGCATTGTTTCATCTCATGTTGGACCCACTCCCATCCAGAGGCCTACCCTTTGCTAGTTCCCATACTTTCTGGAAACCCTGTTATGGCCAGGTCTGGATTTTTTGTGTTCCCACCCAAAGCCTGTATCTTTTAGCAAGCTGGAACTATAGGACCAACATAGATTTTCTAGTTTCGGACAGATTTATGTCACAATTTGTACATTGTCATGTCTATAGATACTTGTATCATTTGTACTTTTTGGCCATTACATGCCTATTGGATATTTTTCATAAATTGCAAAAGAATATTTTATGACTTAGCACCAAATTGAATGTGCCTAATTGTAAGTTTGTAAACTAGGTTGTACTAACTTGTATCTTTTCTTTATCCAAATAGTAATTTACTACTATTGTCCCATTTGTAATTCTGTGGAAGTTTTCAGAATTGTAAATAAATGCTTGTGGATTAAAACCTGGTTAGACTATAACTGTCCCAGATATGTTAAAGTTAGTGATCTTTTTACTCATTCATTCATTCATTCAATAATTCTGACCTTCCTGACTCAGTTTACCCAGATCAAATGGTTGTGAAGATTACTCACAGTGTATGTAAGATACTTTCAGAAATTTGAAACTGAAAAGTAAAACTAACAAAAAACATTTGTTATTTTACATAACAGTGGAATTTAGTATGCTATTATACCCTCAGACCTACTGTAGGACATGCTGTTCTTTGCTGTTGCACTTGTGGCAGGATTCATAGTTTTTCTAACAGGTACAGATCCCTATGCCTGATACTGTGAGGAAATGTTATACTTGAGCTCCACTCTTACCTCTCTCAGGTGTTTTTTGGTATTGTCTAAAATGTAAATACATACTGTCAACCTCCAGCATGATACCAGGCTCATAATAGAAATCCAATAAATGTTTCACTATGAGTGGAGTATAAGTTGATAGAATATTTTTGAAGGTTGATCAGGCAGATTAGATTGTTTGAAAAACTTTCAATATTTTAAGTTTGCATCTCTTTCATTCCAGAAATTCTATGTCTAGAAATTTATATATAGCTATACACATGTATAAAGAGGTTCACATTGCAGCCTATCTGTAACAGAAGACACAAACAAAAAACAAACAAAATGCCCCCAAACTGAAAACAACCAAAAGTCCATCAATATTGGACTGGCCATGTAAATTATGTAATGTGACGCAGCTATTAAAGAGAATGGAATGGATGTACGCAAAAATTGACTGGGAAAATCACTATCCAAGACAGATTGTAGACTATGTATAGTATGCTGCTCTTGTATAAAATACAGGATCTCCATTAGGTAGAAATACTTACATACAACATTCAAGAAGTGTGAATGTAAGCACTTGGGAAATATCTGAAAGAACCACACAAGATACTGGGAGAGTGGGACAACTTTCCACGTCCCATGTGATTGGAATTCTGAAGGGTACACACACGAACTAATGGACCTCTGCTACCATCCTCCGGCTAAGGAGGGAATTGCAGGCGTCAGACTCCTCTACCAATGAAGCGTCTCAGTTGGCCGGCGTGGTGACGTCATCTCGACGGGCGGTGGCGCATGCGCAGTAGGAGGAGGTCCGCGAGCTGCGTGGGCTTGTGCCTAGGCACTTGTGGTTCGGCCCCTTGTGCTGGCACCGGGGCCGCCCGCTTGGCGACTTTGGCACTCTTGGCGTTGGGTGGGCAGCATCTTGGGGGTCACATGAGCCAGTGGCATCATGCCCGTGGGCGCTGGGGTCAGCGTCGCGGCTTTTCCGGACGTTCGTTGGCCAGGAGGAAGGGCGGAAAGCACATCCCGGAAGGGTAATACGCCTTGGCCCCTCGGCGTTGCCGGTGGAGCTCAGAGCCCCTGGGCCTGGGCTTTGTCTCTTGTGCTGTCTCCGGTGACTTGCCCCATCGCGCTGCCCCGTCCGCACTGTGCTAGGGGGTATTGGTCGTCTCGCGGATCAGTTCACAGTAGCTGAAAGGAACAGTGTGTGATGTTCTGATTTCTCCCCATCGTTTTAAATGGGAGGCTCTGGCCATGGCTCCTCGGGTAAAATGCAGAGGGACTGCTCTTTAAAATGGGACTGTCAGTGTTGGGGACACTTCTTAATTAACAAAATGGAATCCCCTTCAATTCCTCAAGCTGTGTTGTTTTGGCACAGAAAATGTGAGTAAGAGGAACTGGAACTAAGTTTGAGTGAAAAAAAGCACGGGTACTGCCGAATTTTCCATCGAAACAGTTGATTTGTGTTGTCTCTCGGAATTATAAAGGGCGTGCTGTTGCTACCTAACCAGTGTCATTTGAGAGATCTACCTCTGTACGTCCAAATGATTAATTTTGAGACTTTGCTCATGTGTGCAGTAAACGCTTTAATTCCCTAAGACCATCCTTTCCTCCATCTCATACCCCATTAAGCCCGCTTCAGTTTATCTCCTGAATTTCTTTTGAATCTATCAACTCTTCCTCAACATCCTAATACTGAACTTGCCTGTCTGTTGCAATGAGGTCCTAACTAGTGTCCATATATCTTGTTTCCTTCCAATCCATTCTTCACACAAGAAACCTAAAAAGCAAGTTGGAACATTGCTCATAAACATCGCTCAAAAGCATTGTTTTGAGAATAGAAAACAAACCGTTGGCCTTTAAGACTCTGCGTGGTCTAGAATCCTCTCTGCTTCTCTGGCCCCATCTTGTGCCACTTTTGCCCTCACTTTCTATGCTTCAGATACACTGAATTAACCTTAGTTCTAACTCATCTTACAGACGTCAGTTCAGATATTATTTTTCACTGTGATTCCTAGCATTAAGGAATTTTGTTATCAGGTTTTGTATGAGGACTAAAACTAAACTGTGAAGGGGAAGAATTGAGTTCAAACTATTTCAGTCAACATGCATGTATTAATGATACCTTAGTAGTCAACACCGGGCTAGGTTTTATCAGGGATACAGAAGTTCTGGCCATCTCTGGTTTTAGATATCCCTTATTTGTTGAGACCTTTGCATTGTTTTGTTGCCTTTTATCTGTTTTCAAGATGGGAAAACAGGAACAAGGGAAGTATAGCTTATTACAAGGTGGGGTTGAATAAGTGGAGCAGCAAAATGCAAAGCATAAAGAAGAGGGACCTACCCTAGAGGGATATGATTTCCATTTTCAGTGCGCATTCATCCTATGCAGGGAGACAGCCTAACATAAAATTTGCCTAACAAAAAATATATTAACAGGTGGAAAGACTATCTCCCAGTTGGACAGCGGATGCCTGGGACTCATTTCATTGCTTTCAAAGGTCCTTTAAAAAAGGTAAGCAAGAGTTAATACCGTATTCTTCCAGAAATCTGAATTCACCATATAGAGCCCTGGCTCTCAACCCCGTCATATTCCATTTTCCCTTTTTATAGCAAATACTTTTTAATACCTCCTTTACTATCCAGAAATGGAATTCATAGATAAATACAACCTACTTGTGAACTTAATTTAAAAAAAAACAACAATGGAATGCCCTAACTATAAATAAAGAATAAACTAATTTATAAGAAAGTAATATGAATCTCAGTATGTAAATGTTTGGGGATGACTATACTAGAAATAAAGAAATAGTCAGTTACTTGTACCATGAATGCAATAAACTATGGACTTTGATTGATAATGGTGTGTCAGTGTTGGTTCATGAATTCTCACAAATGAAGCACACTGGTATGGCATGTTGATAATGGGGAAGGCTGTGTGGGATGAAGGCTGTGTGGGATGAAGGAGAGAGGGTATAAGGAGAGAGGGTAAAAGTGTACTTTTTGCTCAGTTTTGCTATGAATCTCAAAGTGCTCTAAAGCTAGTCTACTAATTTAAAAAAAAGTGTGTGTTGCTGACACTTGAATAACCAAAGAGATCAATGGAACAGGGTACATGTATAAGCCAAATACATAAAAGAATATTTAGCAGTGAAAGTCATCCTTCATATAGGTAGATATTCAAGAATTATTTATTTATGTGTCGATTTTCAGGCACTCTGCTTGGAGCTGGCAATACAGTGGTAGGCAAAATTGCTGTAGTCCCTGCCCTCTGGGAGTTTACAGTCTGGTTAGGAGACCAACATGAAATAAACAAACATAGAAATAAATATATAGAAGTAAACTTATTTTCTTCCATGTAATCTCTCTGGAAGAAAGGATCGTAATAATGCTTGTAAACTCCAGAGGAAGAAACTTTACTTTGAATCTCATATGTTAGCATCACAGGGTTTGAATAAATGGATAAGATAATAAAGGATTTGAAACATATGTTCTTCCTTATTTTATTCTTTCTGACAGAGTTTTGAAAAGAATCTTGCTCCAGAAGAACGTTTCTCCCGCTTGGATCTCTTAACAAAATCCAAGGACAGAATGAAGAACTTGGGCTGATTATTCACTTACCAAATACTCGCTGCTCTTACAAGCCAGAGGTAAATGGAAGCCGTAATTGAAAATGACCTTCTTTCTGATACTGTAATAATTCATAGTAGTTCAGTAGTTATCATCTTATGCTAAGGTGAGTCCTGGCCTTCTCTCATGGGTTCAAAAAGGGAAGCTAGTGGTTTCCTTAAATACACATTTATAATTGCTGTTTCAGAATGAGATTAAAGATATGAATTGAACTATAGTATTTGGCAGTAGGCTCTAGATATGCTTAAGAAATTCTATAAGCTTCCATGTTCTACATTTTGAAAATGAAGTAAACTTTCAGTAGGAATAGTAGTAGCCTAAAAGGAAAGAAAGGTACGTCAATTATGTCTTTAGCATTTATTTTAAACAGTTGCCTGAGCATGTTTAAGCATCAGTGTAAAAGACAATTGTTCTCTAAGTTTTATGCTTTCTTTTCCTAATACCTTCTGATGTAGTACAGAAATCCATATTTTCTCTTGGCCCATGTAGGACATACCAGTGCAAAAGAATTATCCTTCTTCTGACCTGTTCCATGGCCTTGGAGACAGTAACACCTAATGTTTGTTAAGATTTGTATAGCAGTTTGCCATTTAGAAAGTTCTTTCCTATCCATTGACTTTGTTAATCTTCACAACAATCCTTTGCTCTTGAAGTGGAAGTAGTACTGATATCTCCTACTGA
>NW_021700175.1:0-1315 GCF_005190385.1 Monodon monoceros
GGATTGTCTATTGGACAGTGGTAACCCTATGTCATCAACCTCGTTACTCCAGCAGAAGTCCAGGGATTAGCCCTGCATAACTCTTGTTAGCCTCTATTCCCTTCTTTGAACACTGTAGCCAGAAGGTTTTTTTCCTCCTCAAACCTTAAGTATTGAAACCTGGAGGAGGGGCATGTCTGAAAAGAAAATGATGGACTGGACTCTCCCTAGAAGGAAGATAAACGGGTGGTCAACAAGAAAAAAAAAGTCCTCTGTACCAGGAAATGTTTGAAGTGTTGTTTGGGTATCGAAAAACGGGTGCCCTACACATAAAGCAACAAAGGATATTGGTCTAAAAAGAACACCATGGCCAAAGGTGCATGACCTATTTTAACAGAGGATTTGAAAGTTAAAAGTTAACCTGTAAAACATTCAATTCAATTTCATCATTTTACAGATGGGCAAAGTAAAACTCAGGCACAGGAACAGAAGTGCCAAGGTCATACAGGTGGTTGGTGGAAGAGACAACCAACTTCCCAACTTCTGACTTTTTAGGTGTGTGTGTGTGTGTGTGTGTTGTTTTGTTTATGTGCAAGGATATTTTTCTTTAGTACACTAACATTACAACAGAAAGTATAGTCTTGTTTTGGTTTTCTCTGCGCCCTCAATTCTGTATAAGACAGTTTCGCTGCACTCCAACAGAAAGGCTCAGCAAGAGTAGAGACCACCATAAGCAGTACACGTGGGCACCAAGGGCAGATACATTGCCCTTCCTTGTGTAGGAACTAGGGCCACTTGTTGCTTTAATGGGCCAAGTTTGGGCTGGACCTGCAGGAGGGGACACCTTTGAAAAACAGCTTCCTAACTGCACTACTACCTGCTCTGGCATCCTGATTCCACTCCCCAAACCCCCCAAATCTTCAGCCAGAAAAAAAAAAAAAAACAAAAACAGAATGGATCGATGGGGAGATTTCTGTCTGCTCCTCCTACTGTCACCTCTTTCTTGCTATTTCCTGCCGGAGGAAACCTGACATCAGCCCAAAAGCACCTCTGGAAGTGGGTAGGAGGGAGCCTTACACCTGTCAGCGCCAGAGAAGAAAGTGCGCTCTGCAGAGTTCTCAGTTGTTCCATCTCTTGCGATGAAAGGAAGAAAAGGAGCGAATCCGCCACAGATTTACTGGAGACCAGGGTTACTTCATCCGGCTCCGGCCACAGTAACCCCTGAAGACCAAAGATGCATTCCCATTCCCAGCATTTCTTGTTGGCGTCTTTCCCTACAGGCTAGCCCGGTGCCTGGCCCCGGAGAAGTCTCTGCGTAAAGGTTCTTTAGGTCATA
>NW_021700176.1:0-350 GCF_005190385.1 Monodon monoceros
GACGGTTTAGGATACAGGTTAGGGTACGGTAATGATTTAGGGTGAGCATACATGTTAGGGTGCGGGTAAGTGTTAGCGTACGGGTTAGGATTAGGGGACGTGCTAGGGTAAGTCTTCGTGTAAGGTTTAGGGTTAGGGTTAGGGTTAGTGTTAGGGTTACGGGAAGGGGACGGTTTAGGGTACAGGTTAAGGTACGACAACGGTTTAGGGTGAGCGTACGTGTTAGGGTACGGGTTAGTGTTAGCGTACGGGTTAGGATTAGGGTAAGGGTTAGAGTAAGGCTTCGGGTAAGGGTTAGGTTTTGGGTTAGGGTTAGTGTTAGGGTTAGGGTTAGGGGACGGGGACGGTTT
>NW_021700176.1:450-706 GCF_005190385.1 Monodon monoceros
AGGGTTAGTGTTAGGGTTAGGGGACGGGGACGGTTTAGGTTTCTGGTTAGGGTACCACAATGGTTTAGTGTGAGCGTACGTTTTACGGCACGGGTTAGTGTTAGCGTACGGGTTACGATTAGGGGGCGGGTTAGGGTAAGGCTTCGGGTAAGGGTTAGGGTTAGGGTTAGGGTTACGGGACGGGGACGGTTTAGGGTACAGGTTAGGGCACGAGGACAGTTTAGGGTGAGCGTACGTGTTAGGGTACGGGTTAGAG
>NW_021700176.1:806-1156 GCF_005190385.1 Monodon monoceros
GACGGTTTAGGATACAGGTTAGGGTACGGTAATGATTTAGGGTGAGCATACATGTTAGGGTGCGGGTAAGTGTTAGCGTACGGGTTAGGATTAGGGGACGTGCTAGGGTAAGTCTTCGTGTAAGGTTTAGGGTTAGGGTTAGGGTTAGTGTTAGGGTTACGGGAAGGGGACGGTTTAGGGTACAGGTTAAGGTACGACAACGGTTTAGGGTGAGCGTACGTGTTAGGGTACGGGTTAGTGTTAGCGTACGGGTTAGGATTAGGGTAAGGGTTAGAGTAAGGCTTCGGGTAAGGGTTAGGTTTTGGGTTAGGGTTAGTGTTAGGGTTAGGGTTAGGGGACGGGGACGGTTT
>NW_021700177.1:0-1161 GCF_005190385.1 Monodon monoceros
CTTACCCGAAGCATTAGACTAACGCGTCCCCTAATCCACACCCGTACACTAATACTAACCCGTACCCTAACACGTACACTCAGCCTAAACCGTTGTCATACCCTAACCTGTACACTAAACCGTCCCCGTCCCTAACCCTAACCGTTACCCGAAGCCTTACCCTAACCCGTCCCCTAATCCTAACCCGTACGCTAACACTAACCCATACCCTAACACGTACGCTCAACCTAAACCGTTGTCGTACACGAACCTGTACCCTAAACCGTCCCCGTCCCTAACCTTAACCCTAACCCTAACCCTTACCCAAAGCCTTACCCTACCCCGTCCCCAATCCTAACCCGTACGCTAACACTAACCGTACCCTAACACGTACTCTCACCCTAAACCGTTGTCGAACCCTAACCTGTACGCTAAACCGTCCCCGTCCCCGTCCCCTAACCATTACCCTAACCCTAACCCTAACCCTTACCCGAAGCCTTACCCTAACATTCCCCTAATCCTAACCCGTACGCGAACACTAACCCATACGCTCACCCGAAACCATTGTCGTACCTTAACCTGTACCCTAAACCGTCCCCGTCCGCGTCCCCTAACCCTAACCCTAACCGTAACCCTTATACGAAGCCTTACCCTAACCCATCCCTTAATCGGAAACCGTACGCTAACACTAACCCGTACCCTAGCACGTACACTCACCCTAAACCGTTCTCGTACACTAACCTGTACCCTAAACAATCCCCGTCCCCTAACCCTAACCTTAAACCTAACCCTAAAACTTACCCGAAGCCTTACACTAACCCGTACCCTAATCCTAACCCGTACGCTAACACTAACCCGTGCCCTAATACGTACGCTCACCCTACACCGTTGTCGTACCCTAACCTGTAACCTAAACTGTCCCCGTCCACTAACCCTAACCCTAATCCTACCCCTAACACTTACCCGAAGCGTTACCCTAACCCGTCCCCTAATCCTAACCCGTACGCTAACACTAAACCGTACCCTAACACGTACGCTCACCCTAAACCATTGTCGTAACCTAACCTGTACCCTAAACCGTCCCCGTCCCCGTCCCCGTCCCCTAACCCTAACCCTTACCCGAAGTCTTACCCTAACACGTCCCCTAATCCTAACCCATACGCTAACACTAACCCGTACCCT